>NC_058519.1:71709998-72010092 GCF_904849725.1 Hordeum vulgare subsp. vulgare | reverse complement strand
CTTTTTAAAAATAATTGTCGTATTAAAAGTTTATTATTTTACATGGTAACTTTATCACATATGATGGCATAATGCAAAGGTTTCCCATTTTTTGATTTTGTTTGAATTTTTCATGGTCGTTTCAAAATGCAGTCGAAACGGCGGGCATGACCTTTCCTACCTAGTGGTTGAATCTTGGAAACATTTTGGTGTTTGTATGATTAAATAGATACTTTTATACGTATAAATGATTTTTGGAAAAATTAAGAGCAAACTATAAGGCAGCCGCAGTTCAAATTTGACCCGCTTCCAGCTGATTCGACATAGATTTGTCTTTTTCACGAGAGATGGATAAAAGCTTCTGACACCCAACCATTTTGTCATTTGTACATTAAATATGGCCTATTATGTTAGAAAAATTATTTGGACCAATTTTGAAACAAATATATGGTAGGTCCTTCACAAAAGAACTCATTTCGGGCACTTGAAAAATGAAAAATTATTTTTCATACAAGGAAGATGAAAATTTCCTTAATCAACATTGTTTGTCACTCCCACATGCACCATTATGCAAAATATGAGACCATTTCAACAAACTATGCGAGAAGATCAACAACTAGTGGTCATGATGTCTTTTTATGTGTGATTGATGGTCATGATTTGTTTATAGCAATAGGTTAGGACACTTTAACACTACAATAAATTAAGAGCTCTCTTTAGCTAGAAGATTTCACATAATACAACAAATAACATATACCAGTCTAGTTCTCTTTAGCTAGCAGATTTCACATAATTTTCATGGGCACTGAAAGACATTTGCAACAAATAAGAAGTCACTTAAACCAATCTATGAACAAATGAGATACAACAAGTAAGATCAACAAATCTATCAATATACTTGGGTTGAACAAAGATAAAGTCACTTAATCATTCATAATTAAGAGATTCTTCTCATCTTGCATTACAACATTGCTACAAAAGAGCAACACACCAACAATAGCATAGTACAGTTACAAACATAGCATAGTAGAGTCACTTAATCATACATAATATAGAGATTCTGATCATCTTGCATTATAACATTGGTACAAAAGAGCAACACAGCAACACAACAACACATCAACCATAGCATAGTGGACTTCATCTTCATCTGATCAGCTCATCCATCCAAAATGTCCCTGATCATCTTCAACTTCTGTTGGTTCTTCTCCAATGCCTTCAAATGATCAGCAATCTGGATCTTCAGCTCATCCAGGTGTTTAATCAGATTCTCAATTCCTTTCTTCAGACCATCAATGTGAAGGTTGAGCACCAAAATTTCATCATTAAGTTTGTCCTTCTCCTTCAAATGATTTTCCTTCTGGGTCCTAATGACCCCGCCTTGAGCTTCTGCAAGGTTGAGCAGTTGACTCACATCTTCTACTAGTTTGTCATAGTTTTCATGTCTGTGAGGTGGTAAATTTTCAGTGAATTCTCCAAATTATCATCCCTCCTAGCACTCTTGCTGTCTTCCAACAGTTCCCACAGTTTTAACAATGCATTTTGCATTGTGGGAGGTCAGTCTTGGTCTACCCAACCAACAAAACCACAGTTTTGAGGTGGCTGCAATACAAAATAACCAGTACTTCATCAATACAAAATAACAAGAAAATAACAAGCCAGAATTCTGTAATAAACATGCAATGACAGTGCTGTAATAAACAAGCAATGACAGTGCTATAACAAGCCAGAATCTTTTAGCTAAACTAGCAATGACAGTGCTGTAATAAACAATGACAGTCTGAATATTTGAGCTAAACAAACAATGACACTGATGTAGTAAACACTGACAGTCTGAATATTTGAGCTAAACAAACAATGGAAGTGATGTAGTAAACACTGACATTCTAAATATTTGAGCTAAACAAACAATGAGAGTGATGTAGTAAACACTGACAGTCTGAATCTTTTGAGCCAGATAGAAAAAACAGAAGCAACTTCATGCATATCTAACACTAAAGAAGATAGAACTAACCGGCTGAGCACACACTAAAAATCTTCTCCCTGTCTCAAATCCTTCGAATGCTACGCGACGCTCATGGGACAGCCCATGCTCCAAGCAAACATCCAGGGAAGAATTCTCGATGCCCATGTAGTCTTTTTCGTCGATGCTAGCAGGGATCTAAAGAAGAACCAAGAAAGAGAGATAAATCCCCAATGTGAAGAAACTGAAATCCTAAACCTAACCCTAGCTCTACAAATTACGCGGTACATCATGCCGTCCGAGGAAGAGCTGATGTCCAGGCTCGATAGGTCGTTGCTACTCTCATCCTCGTAAACCATGGTGCGGCGGAGGTGGTGGCGGTCGACGAACTTCGGTGACGAGGGGGGCAGAGCGCGAGCAGAGTAGACTGGCTCGGTCGACCAGCTTTGAGCGAGACAAAAAGACCGACCGAACCGGTTCGTGCCGACCATGTTCAAGATAGCCATTTGTTTTTTTGAAGGTGTCTATGCCATTTGTTTTTTGTAAGATGTCCCGGACGGCACGTGGCGGACGGGAAATTGCAGGAACTGTCTCATCATATAAAGAGGGAACTGCCACGTCGTCTCCCTCGTCACCTCGTCTCCCTCGTCTCCCACTTCGTCGCCTCGTCTCCCACTATGTCTCCCTCATCTCCCTCGTCGCCTCGTCTCCCAATGGAGGGCGCTCGTCGCGCCGTCGCTGTTGCGGATCTGCTGAAGCAGCAGGAGGTCGACACGACCGCAACCGTTGTCGCTGCCGCTGCGGAAGAGAAGGAGGTGCATGTGCCGAAGCAGGAGGACACGACCGCAACCGCTGTCGCCGCTGCGGAGGTCCCAAAGCAGGAGGACACGACCTCGAGAGGTGCTGCCAACGATCAGGTGGGTTTTTCAGATAGGGTTTTCTGGTTTTTTTATGGTTGACTCGTGCTTGAATGCTACATAGATTTATATATTGAGACTTGGATTTCATTAATTTCAATCTTGATTTCTGCATGTGGATGTGGTAATGCTTCCCGTTCCCCTACTTTCATAGTTATCGTTGATAAGCAGGAGATTATTTAGATAGGGTTTTCTGCTTTCATATATTCAGAGAGCAGAACACACTCTGCTTTTGCAAGTGTTGGCGAACTTTTGCATTTTGTTTGCTTGAATCAATGGAATCTTTCTCTTATTAGTAAAGATTTCACCTAAGTCATGTGCTTGATATATACGAACACCCATTATTCCTAAATTTCTCCTAAGTCTGCCCCCTCTCTTACATTTTATTGGGATTATTAGTAAGGATTTAATAAGAGTTAGGTTTTGAATTGGGATCTTGATTGCTGCATGTGCTTAGATTTTATTATGTGCCGGATATGTTGATAGATTTGTTGTGGTTATCCCCTCACCGGGGCACGGCAGGGGCTGAGCAGCCCAATAGTGCAATGTTTTGCTATATAAAATGCAGAATAGAGAGAATCGTCTTATGCAAACAGATAAGAAAAGATAATGAAGTGATACTTACAAATTGCTTGCAGACATCACATTTTGGATGAAAGCGCTCCTTGTAACAAGTTTTATGGTGTGGATGGTTTCCTGACATGGAGAATTGCATGTTTTTGTTGGTAAACTCAATACCAATGAAACTGCTTAGTTAGTACACAAAACAACAAAGAGCTACCTCATAGTCATATATTGGCTGATTACAAGCATATAGTTACAGTATAGTCATATATTGGCTGATTACGGCCATGGCCAATTTCATTGTGACATCCAGCACATGTCCTGACAAAAGAAGTGTATACATAACATATAGTTACAGAGTACAGTTTGATTTTTTGAAAGGACATTTAAATCTTTGTATGAAGGATCGAAAGATTGTATAAGTGAAATGCACAAAGGACAGACCCAGTGCAGAGAATAGGGTGGCTGATGCAACAGCACTATGAATGTAATTAGAAGCACAATGTTGAATGCTTGACCTTTTGAATATTGTGTTACATAGTTTGTACTAATCGAATTATTATATTGTAGGAAAAGGAAGCTGCAGGCATGAAGAGGAAGCTCGCCAAGACTGGGTTCAAGAGCCCGTATGACTGTGACTACGACAACGACGAACCGTATGAGGTAATCCCAACTATTTTAGTTCAGCATAAACACTATATGAATGCATGTTGGTGGGCTTTTTAATGAAATTGATGTAGAGAGTTTTTTAATGTTGTTTGTTTAATTAGATTACTGTACATGACTTTTTTCTTTGTTTGTTCATTAAAATTTGGTAAATGGGAATTATCTGATGTTTGTTCATTACATCATTCTGAATCAGAAGTGTGTGTTCTGGCTCCATAATGCCTATATGAATGCATAATGTGTGCGCAATTAATTTGTGTGTCCAGTATAACTCTGGAGATGACATGGAGGACGGCAACAAAGAGTCCTTCGTTGAGAAGGAAGCGCAGAAGATCAGGGAGAAGGGGACGGCGGCCTACTTCAGGAGGGGAATGTTCAGATGCCCATACTGCACCACAAAGCCAAAGCCCAGGGATGGGGTTTATGAACACCTGATGTCGCATGCACGCGGTTTATCGCGGAGTGCTGATCAAAACATCAAGACCAGGGCAGAGCATGCAGCCCTCCTGAAGGCTCTAGGTCCCATTTAGTCGTCACCCTCCATGATCCTTGGTTTATCGTCGTCGTTGTGAACTGTTGTACTTTTGCGCACTGTGTTATCGGCCTGTTGTTCTGAACTGTATCAGAATGTGTTATACTTTTGATGTTAATTATGGCAGGATGTTATGGCTACTTCTATTTTGCTGCTTCTATTTTGCTTCACTGATGTTATGGCAGGATGTTATGGTCGACTGGTTAGCACCAGGCAACATCTCAATTCAGCTCTCTGATTTAGATAGCAACAACAACAGCAACAACTGCTGATGGGTGAGGTGGCCGTGGCGTCAGCACCACCACCGCTGGTCACCAACCTAGTAACGACCATTCATATTGGTCATTATCACCTAGAAATAAGGCAGTGGAGTGGAGATCTGGTTTCATCCATGATATTTCCCTGTTAGCTCATAGGATTAAGGCTAGTTTCAGGGATGATCTCCTTAAATGGGTTTCCTTTTTGCCTCCTTGAGGTTTGTAACCTTAGCTTCCCAACCCTTTTGTACATTCTAATTTCTTCTTGTACATACTGCTCTTATATATGGGTATAATAGAAAAAGGCTGTGGGGGGTTTTCCCTATAGTAGCCGATCAAAAAAAAGAAATAAGGCAGTGCTAGGTGCTGTCCGCTTTATGACTTTTCCAGTAAGCAAGTGATGACCTTTTTGATGAAAATGGTCGTTGGTTTTTGGGGCTAGGACCCCTCCAGACAGCTTACGACCGAATGATGTCAAATGGTCATAGATTTATGACCATTCCTTCCAGGCTCACTGACAAAAGGTCGTTAGTTGACATATTTCTTGTAGTGTAACTCGAAGAGACTTGCAAAGATATGAAATCATGCATATAAGAATTCACAAGAGACTCAAATAATACTCATAGATAATCTGAACATAAACTCACAATTCATCGGATCTCGACAAGCACACCACAAAAGAGTATTACATCGGATAGATCTCCATGAAGATCATGAAGAACATGGTATTGCAGATCAAAGAGAGAGAAGAAGCCATCTAGATACTAGCTATGGACCCGTAGGTCTATGCTGAACTACTCACGCATCATTGGAGGGGTAATGGATTTGATGTAGATGCTCTCTCTGATCAATTCCCTCTCCAGGAGATTACCGGAAAAGGCTACCAGATTAGATCTCACGGGAACAGAGGCTCCCGATGGCGTAGAAGTATTTTCGTTGCTCCCTTTTGCGATAGGGAATATTTGGGAATTTATAGGGCAAAGAATACGGTTAGGAGACCTGCAGGGGACCCACAAGTGAGGGGGCGCAACCACCCCCCTAGGGCGTGCCGTGCAAGCTTATGGCCTCTCGGCAGATGCCCTGCCCCCTACTCCGAGTCTTTTGGGTTTCTTCTGGTCCAAGAAAAATCATTCCGGAGATTTTATTCCATTTGGACTCCGTTTAATATTCCTTGTCTATAATACTGAAAAGCGTGAAAAAATAACTAGCACTAGGCTCTAGATTAATTTGTTAGTCCCAAAAATAATATAAAACAACATATTAATGCATATAAAACATGCAAAAAAAATAATATAATAGCATGGAACAATCAAATTTATAGATACGTTGGAGACATATCAAGCATCCCCAGGCTTAATTCATGCTCGTCCTCGAGTAGGTAAATGATAAAATAGAATTTTTGAGGTGGAATGCGGCCTAACATATTTATCCATGTAATATTCTTTATTGCGGCATGAATATTCAAATCCGTAAGATTCAAAACAAAAGTCTAATATTGACATGAAAACAATAATACTTCAAGCATACTAATAAGGTAATTGCTTCCTTTCAAAATAGTATGGTCTTAAAAAGTTACCCCTACAAAATCATATGGTCTGGTTATGCTCCATCTTCACCACGCAAAGTATCTAAATCATGCACAACCCTAATGAAAATCAAGAAATTGTTTCACACTTTTTATGTTCTCAAACCTTTTCAAATCTCACGCTATACATGAGTGTGAGCCATGGATATAGCACGATAGGTGGAATAGAGTGTAGTGGAGGTTACAAAAAAAGGAGAGATAGTCTCACATCAACTAGGCATATCAACGGGCTATCGAGATGCTCACCAATAGATATCAATGTGAGTGTGTAGGGATTGCCATGCAACAAATGCACTAGAGCTATAATTGTATGAAAGATCTAAAAGAAAACTAAGTGGTTGTGAAAAGGAAGAAATTCCACTACTTATATGAAAGTGACAAAATAGGAGACTCTCTGTGAAGAACACGGTGCTACTTTGAAGCACAAGTGTGGAAAAAGATAGTAGCATTGTCCCTTCTCTCTTTCTTTCATTTTTTCTTTTCCTTTTTTTCTTTTCTCTCTTTTTTTGGTGGGATTCTTTGGCCTCTTTTATTTTTTATGGGCTTCCTTGGCCTTTTTTATTTTTTGGAAAGTCCGGAGAGCCATCCCAACTTGTGAGGGAATCATAGGTTCTATCATCCTTTTTTCACACAGGACAATGCTCTAATAATGCAAATCATTGCACATTTATTTACTTACAACTCAAAAGAATACAACTGGATATCTATAACAAAGTTTGACTCTATAGTCTATAAGCAATATGGAAGTGATGGTGCGTGTAAAAAAAATGGGACGATGGTGTTGCATGGCAATATATCTAGGAATGGCTATGAAAATGCCATAATAGGTAGACATGGTGGCTATTTTGAATAAAATATATGGTGCCTGTTTTGAGGGAGGTGGGTCTAATGTATCTGCGAGAGTTGAGCGGTACTAGAGAGGCTAGCCAAGGTGGAAGGGCGAGAGTGCGTATAATCCATGAACTCAACTTTAGTCATAAGGAACTCACATACTTATTGCAAAAGCCTATTACACTACAGGAATCAGACTCTTTGACATGTGCCATAACGGATGGCAAAGAGGTGATCCACCGACGGCAAAGTTCTTTGCCGTCATCCTCCCGTCGGCCATGTTCCTACGACTACTTTTTACGGAATATCACCTTCTTTGTCGTTAGTCTTCCTGAAGCGGACGACAAAGGTCTTTGTCGTCAGTCTCTGGCTCCGAGTAGACGACACACATGCTTAGACGACAGCCGACAAGCAATGCCTCTATTAGGGCTAACAGAGGCTTTGTCGTCTGCCTCCATCCCTCTCTTTGTCGTTTGCCTCCCTCCATCTTTGTGTCGTCTGCCTCCCTCCCTCTCTATACCGTCTGCCTCCCTCCTTCTCTTTGCCGTCTGCCTCCCTCCCTCTCTTTGTCATCTACTTATATGGGCCTGCACAGAGTTGGTCCAGCCGGCTCTTTGTCATCCCTTTGCCGTCAGCCTCCCTCTTGTTGTGCCGTCAGCCTCCCATGGCAGCGGACGACAAAGAGCCTATATGGGCCACCTGTTGTTGCCCTAGGTTGCAAAGCTGGGTCCCACGTGGCACCTTTGCCGTCTGCTGCCTGATGGCAAAGGCCTTTGCCATCAGCTGGCAGACGGCAAAGAGCCCATATTGTCACAATTTGTTTTGTTATTTCAAAGCACATATACATATACATAGCACATATAATTCATAGCACATTTATAGGTCACAACACATATTCATCGCACAAAGTTTCATCCATATATATACATATACATATAGTTCCAAATATACTATTCATGCATATATACATATACATATAATTCCACATTGTTCATCAACTCAAATGAAAACTAGAACTAAAGCACTCCATCAATGCTAGCTTCCATGCATGTACTACATCCAATCTAAAAAATGGGAATAAGAAAGTTAGAAGAAGAACAAAAACAACATATATATGACGTTTTTGAGCTTATTATGTCATTGTGGAGAAAAATAAGCCAAGTATATGACCTTTTTGAGCTAACCAAGGTTATTATGCCATTTTTGACCTAACTAAGCTAATTATGTCAATTTGGATGGAAATAAGCTAACTATCTGACATTTATGAGGTAACAAAGGTTATTATGTCATTTTGGACCTAACTAAGCTAATTATGTCATTTTGAGCTTATTATGTATTTTTGGAGCTAAATTAGTCATTTTAATGAGCTAACCAAGGTTCTTATGATGTTTTTACCTAACTAAGCTAATTATGTCATTTTGTAGGATAAATAGCTAAGTATGTCTTTGTTGGGGAAAATAAGCTAAATTGAAGAAGAAAGAGAAGAAGCAAGAAGAGAAGAAGAAAGAGAAGAAAAATAAGAAGAAATAGAGAAGAAGAAAAGGAATAAGAGAAGGAGGAGGAGAAGGAGGAGGAGAAGAAGAAGAAAATAAGAAGAAGACGGAGAAGAAGGAGGGCTCCTTCTCCTTCTTCTCCTCGTTCTCCTTCTTCTTCTCCTTCTTCTTCTCTTTTTATTCTCTTCTTCTTCTTCTTCTTCCTCCTTTTAATTTTTCCTATTTCAAGTGAGCTTATTATGTCATTTTGGAGCTAAATTAGCTAAGTTACGAGCTAGAGAAAACTTACTACAGTGGTCATCAAGGTGGAGAAACACCAGGGTTGCTCGCGGCGGCTTCATTTGGAGACGGTTGCCCTGGAGAAGGGTCATGCGATGCCGCTCGGGAGTTATTCTGTAGAAAAGATATTTTGCAATGTCTCAGTTAGCATGATGACACTCACTTGTTAATACTAGTTTATAATGACCATTGAAATGAACCTCACCATGCCAATTGCACAGAAGACGGGCATCAGTGGAGGGGCTTGACCGATCTTCTCACACATAGACTACACATTCGGTTTTGAAGAGTCAGTCGCATTAGTTAGTAATGAAACACACATTACACACATGATTTGGCTAATGTAAAAAAATAAACTTACCACAATAAGCTCGTACATGGCCAGGTGAGCCTCCTCATTCCGGGCCCTCTCCTCCTCAATCAACCAAGCCGTGGCCCGTTCCCTCTCCTCAAGAGCAGCCCGAAGAGCAGCCTGGCTAGCCAATCTCTCTTTCTCAAGAGTAGCCTGGTTTTCCGCTCTCTCTTTCTAAAGAGCAGCCTGAAACACCATTCCTCAATACCACACTAATGATCAGTGGCCACACACAGAATGAAATGGATGAAAGTTTCTGAGTCCGTACAACTAACCTCGATGGCAAGATCGACCGGCCGTGGACGAGGCGTTATATTAGGACGGGAGCTCGACTGGCGCACCTTGATCTCCGAGAGAGTGAGTGCACAACGTATTATCCCATCTCCAATGGCTATTGAGCCATGGGGCCTCCCGCCACTAGATATCATCACCAGCACTGGATCCAAAGGTTCCTGGCTCGGGTTAAAGTCCTCCCCTTTCCAAGCCTTCCCCGTGTCCCTGTATTTCATGAGCTTGTGGTGGGATGAGATGTTGGTGAAGTTATTTGGATCATCTAGGTCAGACTCATAGAATGGCTTCGCCTTTGTGTAGGAGGCGGTATGGGCCATGCCATAAAGGTCGTACAACTCTCGCATCTCCGTCTTATTCTGATGCGCCTAAAAGAGAGGAATAAAGTATTAGTAAGGGGCTTGAGCTAGCATGAAGAATGAATTGCATGAATCATGAAGCAAACCATATACCAAGTTTCGTCCAAACTGAAGTAAGTTGGTGCTGCCTTCATGGTGTGGCACACCAACCATTTGGCTACGCCGATCCTTCGCATTGTCGTCGATGGCTCGCCAGTTGCATGTGCACCACTCATCCACCAACGCCTCCCAACAATCCATGTTATCCGCACACCATCTCGGGGGCACCTATAAGTTATTAGAAAGAATTTTGAGCGCTACGCCTATGAATCAAATCAAGAAAACTACGTACGAGGCCTTAAGAATAGGTAATTACCTTCATGTACTTCTCCTTCTTCAGATACTTTCCACGACACTCCTTCTTCTGCTTCTTAAGACCACACGTGGCGTTGTAGTCTCGAATAGCCTTCGACCGAGCCTCGTGGCGTAAGTTCTGTAATAGCTGCCTACGCTCGGCCTCGATAACCTTGGACACATCCTCCTCATATCCCTCCTCACACCTATAGAAGACCTGCAATCAAACAAGACAACACAGATTAGTACAATAATTAGCTATATTGTTAATTTTAGATTTTGTAGAAGGATTTACCCAAAAGCTGTTGATCACTATCTCGACCCTCGTGTGGCACAAGACACCATCTATAATTTCATTCGGCGGGGCCTACGCAGCCTAGTAGTGCTCCCAGGTAAATCCTAGTGTAGGAACCTGACCCTCACCAGGCAACGTGACAAACCCTGGGAAATTTGTCCGACAAAGCACACCAAGGACGTTGTTCAGCTTGCGGACTCCATGAAGGTGTGTCCATCCCCTGCAGTACGATAAGGTCAACGCATTAGATATTTGAAGAAACATGAAGGCAGAAGCTAAAAAGATTAAATGTAACAAAAATAGCCTCTCTAATATTCTTTTTAGTGTGCATCATGTCAATATTGTGTGGAAGAAGGAGGTCTTTGAAATAAGACAGACCCACAAGAATGGCTTGTGAGTCCAGGCGTGTTTTGAATTATACCCCTTGAAATACCCTGGATGCTCTGGATTGGGCTCAAGGGCGTTTAACTGATCCAGGATCCGTTGGCCTGTCAACGCAGGTGGTGCCAAGTTTTTGACAACTTTACCTTTGGTGAAGTTCTTGTTGTCTTTTTTGAACTGATGGTTAGGATCCAGGAACTGTCTATGCAAGTCAAAAAAAGAATACTTCTGACCCTCCTGCAACCAATGAAACTAAAGAGCTGCCTTGCATTTGGGGCACGGGAACCTTCCATGCACAAACCATCTAGAGAATAGTGCATACACCGGCAAGTAATGCATAGAGTACATGTACCACACATGCATTTTGAAGTTCTCTTTTCTAGCGGCATCGTATGTCTTGACCCCATTATCCCAAGCTTCTTGCAATTCATCCTTAAGTGGTTGCATGTACACATTCATATTCTTCCCCGGATAATTGGGCCCTGGAATTATCAAGGTCAGAAATATGTTCTTTCTTTGCATAATCTGCCCCGGGGGGGAGATTGAGTGGAATGACAAATACAGACCAACTAGTGTATTGGGTTACCGTCATGCCGAAGGTATTAAAACCATTTGTGGCGATAAAGACTCAAGGATTCCTTGGATCTGCCGCTTTATCCTGATGCAATCCATCGAAATGTTTCGACGCTTCCCCATCCGATGTGTGTACCGCCATCTTATTCCCATCCGCATCTAGTTCGGTTCTTTTGCCCATTTTGTGCCATGTCATCTGTCTGGCTGTCTCTTCGACCATGAAAAGACGTTGAAGCCTTGGTATTATTGGCATATACCGAAGAACACTAATTGTGATTTTGGTTTGCCTCTTCTCACCCATACAGTTTTCTACCACAAGATACCTGCAGGCCTCGCAATTGGGACAATAGTCCAAGTGTGCATACTCCTTTCTAAATAAGACACATCCTTTCTCAGATGCATCTATCTTCTCATAGGGCATCTTAAGTACACGAAGTATTTTGTCCGACTGGTACAGGTTTGCAGGCATGAAATGGCCTTTGCGTAGAAAGCGTCCAAATAGTCTCATCATCGCGTCGTAGCATTATCTTCCCAAGTTGAACTAAGCCATCAGAGCCATTACTTGTGCAATGGCATCCAGCTGACAAAGCTCAGTGTGCTCGTGGAGAGGACCTTTCGAAGACTCCAACATTTCATAGAAGGCCTTTGCAGATTCCTCCATCTCATCTTCCGAATCCCGAGCATCATCAAAGTCTTGAAACATGTCTTCGATCCCGGTACCATGCTCGTCGGTGCGATGACGAACCACCTCAGCTCTGGTGCCTTGTATAGACTCACCACGAAATGTCCAAACCGTATAATTAGGTTTAAAACCCCTCCTCTACAGGTGTTTAATCATTACAGCCTCTGTCCTCTTTTTATAGTTGTCGCATTCAGGACAAGGACACCAGTTTGTTTCCTGGCCATTTGCAAATGCGGCTTTCACAAACTCCATGGTTGTTACAAACAATTCTTTCGTCATCTCTTTCTGACTAGGTTGACCGGTGTACATCCACGCACGATCACTCATCTTTCCTAGATACTAAACACACAAGAAATATGTTTATATATAATTCAGCATATATATTCATCAGTTAATCAAGTTCGCCAGTTTTATTACGTCCATGAAACCTACACGCTAATAGGTAAAGATATGTCCTAATCCCACCCGAGTATGTGTGGATTGGGTTCGTTCTGCCATAATCTGCTCCAGATCCAACGCAAAATTTTGGCAGCACCTCCCCGCTATTCTCCTGATACACGTCTTCGCAATAAACAGAGAGGATGTGTATCCGGAGAACAACAGGGAGGCACTGATGAAATTATGAATAGGATCCTGAACAAAGCATATGGGAAAACGAACCCAATCTAGACATACTCGGGCTGTCCATGGATAACGTTGGACAATTCGGAAGAATCACGGTTATAAATATATGCAAATGCATGCATATTTATAGCTGTAACCCTTTAGAACGGGAGACGCATACTGGTCACACGTACTGACAAATTAATTAAATTACCTATATCTAGCAAGTTTCATCCGAAGACCGACCCACCGCAAATTAAGGGGCGAGGAGGAGATGACATTTGTACTCACCCACGAATGCAGGGGCGGAGTTCGTAGAATGGAGGTCTTCGCACAGCAGACCTCAGAGAGACGACACAACTATGACATGTAAATCCACCCGATCGACACAAATATTTTGTGTTCATTAATAAAATAAAAAAATATATGACCTAACACAAATATATGACCTATATAGATGTCATCTAGGGTTCCATAAAAAAACTTCGTGATGGGGTGTCGTCGAGATGTCTTGTCGGGGCATCGTATCGGGGTTTCGGGGCATCGTGTGAGGTGTCAGGGTTTCGTTTTCTTCTTCTTCATCTTCTTCCTTTTCTTCTTATTCTTCTTCCTTCCTTCCTTTTCTTCTTCTTCTACTTATTCTTCTTATTCTTATTCTTCCTCTTCTTCTTCTTCTTCTTCTTATTCCTTCTTTTCCTTTTTCCTCTTCTTCTTCTTCTTCTTCTTCTTCTTCTTCGTTCTTTTCCTTTTTCCTCTTCTTCTTTTCCATTTGTGTGAGAAAGATAGCCTTGTTGTAGCCCAGGACGGCTAGAGCCCATGCTCCAGAGATGCAGATCAGCTCACCATACGGGCACGAGCTGATGCAAACCACCCCACTCATGACGCTTCCAGTGATGACGACAACTACTGTTGCGTTCTGTTTTGGCGTCTGCACCATGGTCTACTGCAAGCCACCCACGTTGAACCTTCGAGATCCATCGGCGTTCTTGTGGGTATAGATGCGATGGTGGCTGACGCGGGAATTGTTCAACCTCCTTTGCCTCATCTCATGCAAGAACGCTCATCCACTCAATTCTTCTTCCCCACCAGTGCCACGGGTGCCTCAAGTGGAGCGGCACCGAGCTGTTGTAGTATCCTCAGTGCTGTAGAGGAATATCACTGGTGCCTCAATGGGGTGGTCCCAGCAGTAATGTTTCTGCACCGACCTCATGGGGGTTGTTGCAGCAGCATCGTTGTTGCAGCCCGTGAGCTTGATGGTGTCGTAGCCATGGCAGGTGCGTGACAAGCTCACCGACGTTTCCTACCGTTGTGGCTAGTGCAAGCATAGGCGGCGGCCGGAGGGCTCTACACTGGCAACTACTAACCTAACGGCTAACCTAACTAACAGTTGGTAATTAACAACTAACCTAACAACTAACCTAACTAACCTAATTAACAGTAGGTAATTACCACTAACAAACTAACCTAATTACCACTAAAAACTAATAACTAACCTAACTAACCTAATTAACAGTAGGTAACCATTAACAACTAACCTAACTAACCTAACTAAAAGTAGGTAATTAACAACTAATCTAACTAGCCTAATTAACAAATTAAACGAAAAAGGGAAAAACATAAGGACTCACCAGAGGGGGCGGCTGGGCGATGAGGATGTCGTAGGGAGGACGGACATAGAGGAGGAGGGGGCGCAGGGAGGAGGCGGTGCGCTGGGAGGAAGGGGCAGGTAGTGGTGGAGGAGGGGCGGCGCAGTGGTGAAGGAGGGGGCGTGGGGAGGAGGAGGAGGCGGCGATGGAGGAGAGGTTAGTGGTGGCGGAGGGGCGGTGGTGGAGAAGGGGCGAGGTCCGGCTGCGGTGGTGGAGGAGGAGGTCCCGGGGAGGAGGAGGGCGCGGTGGTGGAGGAGGGGCCATGGTGGAGGAGGGGGCGCAGGGAGGAGGAGGGTGCAGTGGTGGCGCAGGGAGGAGGAGGGCACGGTGGCGCAGGGAGGAGGACGGAGCGGTGGTGTGATGACCCACAAGTAAGGGGGATCAATCGTAGTCCTTTCAATATGTAAGAGTGTCGAACCCAACGAGGAGCAGAAGGATCTGACAAGTGGTTTTCAGCAAGGTACAATCTGCACGCAGTGAAATTGTCGGTAACAAGTGATTGTGTGGTGAGATGATTCGTACCAAGCAACAAGTAACAAAAGTAGAAACGGTGCAGCAAAGTGTCCCAATCCCTTTTGTAGCAAGGGACAAGCCTGGACAAAGTCTTGTAGGAGGAAAAACGCTCCCAAGGACACACGGGAATTTCTGTCATGCTAGTTTTCATCATGTTCATATGATTCGCGTTCGTTACTTTGATAGTTTGATATGTGGGTGGACCGGTGCTTGGGTACTGCCCTTACTTGGACAAGCATCCCACTTATGATTAACCCCTATCGCAAGCATCCGCAACTATGAAAAGAAGAATTAAGACAAAGTCTAACCATAGCATTAAACTAGTGGATCCAAATCAGCCCCTTACGAAGCAACGCATAAACTAGGGTTTAAGCTTCTGTCACTCTAGCAACCCATCATCTACTTACTACTTCCCAATGCCTTCCTCTACACCCAAATAATGGTGAAGTGTTATGTAGTCCACATTCACATAACACCACTAGAGGAAAAACAACATACAACACATCAAAATACCGAACGAATACCAAATTCACATGACTACTATTAGCATGAATTATCCCATGTCCTCAGGAACAAAAGTAACTACTCACAAAGCATAATCATATTCATGACCAGAGAGGTAATGAGTAGCATCAAGGATCTGAACATAAACTCTTCCACCAAGTAATCCAACTAGCATAAACTACAAAGAGTAATCAACACTATTAGCAACCTTACAAGTACCAATCGGAGTCGCGAGACGGAGATTGGTTAAAAGTGATGAACTAGGGTTTGGAGATGAGATGGTGATGATGAAGATGTTGATGGTGACGAGTCCCCTCCGATGAGAGGAGTGTTGGTGATGACGATGGCGACGATTTACCTCTCCGGGAGGGAAGTTTCCCCGGCAGGATCGTCCTGCGAGAGCTCTAGATTGGTTCTGCTCAAGTTCCGCCTCGTGGCGGAGGCGAAACCACGAAGAAGATCCTCCTTGATTTTTTCCTGGACGAAACCCTGCATATAGCAGAAGAGGGGGGCCAGTGGGCCAGCAGGCTGCCCACCAGCCCCGTTGGCACAGCCAGGGGGGTGGCCGCGCCAAGCAGGTTTGTGGCCACCTGCAGGCGCCCCTGTGGCGCTTCTTCGGCCCAATATTTTTTATATATCCGGAAAAAAATCCACGTTTATTTTTACGGAGTTTGGAGTTGCGTAGAATAGGTATCTCAACTTTGCTCCACTTTCAGGCCAGAATTCCAGCTGCCGGCATTCTCCCTCTTCATGTAAACCTTGCAAAATAAGAGAGAAAAGGCATAAGAATTGTACCATGAAGTGAAATAACAACCCAAGAAGTGATAAATATCAACATGAAAACATGATGCAAAATGGACGTATCAACTCCCCCAAGCTTAGACCTCGCTTGTCCTCAAGCGAAAGCCTAGCTCAATAAATATGTCCACATGTTTAGGGAGAGAGGTGTCGACAAAACAAGATACGAACATGCATGCATCATGATCATGATCAGAACAACAATACCAACATATAATCTCTCATGCTAAAGTGATAATTCCTTCACAAAGTAAAGCATGGATCAAGAACCTTACCGAGAAGTAACAACTGATAGCCTTTAGTCATTGAAGCAATTGCAATTTAACACAACATCAGAAAGAGTCAAAGAAGAGCTTGTAAAGCAAATCCACATGCTCAATCATTCTTTCATTCTCTACAATTACTACAACTCACGTGGTACTCATGAGATCAAAGTTTCAGCTGGACACATAGAAAGATAGGGGCTTATAGTTTTGCCTCCCAACTGCTAACCTCAAGGGTAATGTCAACAATAATAATTCATGAATACTTACCTCCAAGTTAACATATGAATATAGATATTTCCCAAGCATATGACGTTAGTCAAGATAAAGGCGAAATAGGGAATTGGTGAAGATCACCATGACTCTTTCAAGGGCAAAAAGTAAAGGTACAAGATAGGCCCTTCGCAGAGGGAAGCAGAGGTTGTCATGCGCTTTTGAGGTTTGGATGCGTGTCCTCTTAGTGCGGAGAACGTCACTTTATATTTCCTCCTGTGATAAAGAACTTTATTATGCAGTCTGTCGCTTTTATGTCTTCCTCATCACAGGTTCGTACAAGGCTTATTTTCCACACACTAATAGATCATACATATTATGGAGCAATTTTTATTGCTTGCACCGATGACAACTTACTTGAGGGATCTTATTCAATCCATAGGTAGGTATGGTGGACTCACATGGCAAAACTAGGTTGATGGTTTATGAATGCACAAGAAGTATCTCTACTTAGTGCAGGAGGTTTGCCTAATGTGAGGTGGAAGCAATCGTCACATGCTAAGGGATCTCTAATAATATAACATTGATCGGAGCCAAGCAAACACAATTCATTATGTTGTCTTCCTTGTCCAACATCTACTTGTAGGCATGCAATAGTTTAGTGAGTGTTCACAATCATAGATGGTGTCAGAGCTGATATATTTATATGTGAGCCTCTCCTTCTTTATCACTTCCTATTAATTGCAACCATGACCAAGGTCTACGTTTTCCTACCCTCAACAAGTTTCAATCGTCATTCTTTTTATATGTGAAGCCATCACTTCCCATAAGATCAATACATGATCTTTCATGCTTTTGTTCTATTCTCACTCTTTTGATCATGGCAAGAGGCAAAGACCTTCAACTAAGACACTCTTTATTATATGGCTCACGAGCTCGAATACATCAGGGGTGACACAAAGAAAAACTCAAGACTAAAACACTAAGACTTTTAATCTACTAGAGAAAGAGAAAACTGAAAAAGGAAAACTAAAACAAAGGTAAAGGCAAAAATGTGATGGTGATATGATACCAGGGCAACTCCCCCAAGCTTGGCACAAGCCAAGGGGATTGCCCATACTCATATTTAGTTGTCTTCCTTTGGTGGTGATGGTGGGGGCGTTGTTTCAACATGGGTTTGATCCTCCGTCTTCCAAGGCATAGATGCTCCATCATGGAAAGATGAACGAGTCTCCGAAATCCTCAAATTTGCAGCCAACCGTATTGATTTAAATCTATACTCATACTCACAGTTTTGGTTCTGCAGGTCATAAATATGGGCTTGGAGTTGATCAATCCTGTCATAGAGCCTGGAGAGGTGCTTCCCAATGTCATTGGCATCGATCATGTGCTTGCTGGTGAACTCCGTGGTCATCATGTGGTTGGCGTTGAGTCCACGCTCCACCATCCCTTCGCACTTGAAGACTTGTTGCTCCATTGCTTCGAGCCTCATTTCCATGCTTCTGGTCTTCTTGGGCCCCTCAACATCGCGGATGTGCAACATCCCCTCATGCATCTCGATATATTGTTGGTGTTGCAGCACTCCCTGTGAGGTAGGGATTGATGACCTTCTCGAAGATCTTGTTGTTCGGAGCTTTTGGGGACGTCATAGCGATCTAGATCTGCAACAGAAACAGGCTCGAAACAAAAAATAGAGGAAATCTGTGTGATGCAGGGGTCATACCAAACGGGAGTATATATAATGATTTTTTCCAGACCAGAAGGAGTACTCCGCACGAAAACGGAGCCCGGGAGGCGCACGAGGTGGCCACAAGCCCTCCCGGCGCGGCGAGGGAGTGGGCCCGCGCCGTGCAGGCTTGTCGCCTCCTCACGCACTTTCCAGACTACTTCCAATTTTTTTATTTTTTCAAATACTCCAAAACGGAGAAAAATTCCTATCGGAATGGTTTTGGACTCTGTTTTCTTACCGAATCACATACCTCTTCGTTTTCGGAGTCTGAAACAGGCCGATAAATATCCCTTAGGTATTCTTCCGGAGTTACGGTATTGATAATATTACTTTCAACATTTATGGGAGTACGTGAGATATAATGCTTGATTCTCTACCGATTTTCAACTCTCGAACAATTACCTTCCGTGTTGTTGATCCTGATAGCACTGGAACGATATACTTCCTCAACAACATAGAGAGCTTCCCATTTAGAGAGAAGCTTGCCTGCAAAGAGTCATAAACGAGAGTTATATAGCAAGACGTAATCACCTACATTGAACTCACACTTTTGTATCCTCTTATCATGCCACCCCTTAACCTTTTATTTTTATAACTTGGCATTCTCATATGCCCGAGTTCTCCATTCATCAAGCGAGCTAATATCAAATAACTTCTTCTCACCAGCAAGTTTGAATTCAAAGTTGAGCTCTTTGATTGCCCAATAAGCTTTATGCTCTAGCTCAAGAGGTAAATGACATGCTTTACCGTACACCATTTTGTACGGAGACATGCCCATGGGATGCTTATAGGCAGTTCCATAAGCCCACAGTGCATCATCGAGCTTCTTAGACCAATTCTTTCTAGACCTGTTGACAGTCTTTTGCAGAATTCGTTTAATCTCTCTGTTGCTTAGCTCTACTTGACCACTGGACTGAGGATGGTAGGGAGACGCAATTCTATGGTTGACATCGTACTTTGCAAGCGTTTTACGGAAAGCACCATGAATGAAGTGTGAACCACCGTCGGTCATTAGATATCTGGGGACTCCAAATCTAGGGAAGATAACTTCTTTAAGCATCCTGATAGAAGTGTTGTGATCACCACTACTAGTGGGGATAGCTTCTACCCACTTAGTGACATAATCAACAGCAACTAGGATATGAGTATACCCATTGGATTTGGGAAAAGGTCCCATATAATGAAAGCCCAGACATCAAATGATTCAATGACAAGTGAATAGTTCATAGGCATTTCCTCACATTTGCTAATATTACCTATTCTTTGACATTCGTCACAAGACAAGACAATCTTACGGGCATCATTGAAGAGAGTGGGCCAATAGAAACCTGATTGCAATACCTTGTGTGCAGTTCTATCTCCCGCATGGTGTCCTCCGTAGGCCTCATAGTGACACTTCTGTAGGTCTGTCCCTGTTCATATTCAGGTACACAACGTCTAATAACACCATCTACTCCTTCCTTATAAAGGTGAGGATCATCCCAAAAGTAGTGTCTTAAGTCAAAGAAGAACTTCTTCTTTTGCTGGTATGTGAAACTAGGTGGTATGTATTTGGCAACGATATAGTTTGCATAATCAGCATACCACGGTGCACTACATGAAGCATTGATGACATTCAATTGCTCACGGGGAAAACCGTCAACAATAGGTTGTGGGTCATCAAGAACATTCTCCAACCTAGACAAGTTATCTGCTAGTGGGTTGTCACCACCCTTTCTGTCGACAACGTGCAAATCAAATTCTTGTAGCAAGAGAACCCATCTGATAAGTCTAGGTTTAGCGTCTTTCTTCTCCATGAGGTACTTAATAGCAGCATGATCAGTGGAATAGTGACTCTGGAATCAACTATGTAAGACCTGAACTTTTCACATGCAAACACGAATGCTAAAAATTCCTTTTTCCATAGTAGCATAGTTTCTTTGGGCACTGTCTATAGTTTTACTAGCATACTGAATAACATTCAACTTCTTATCAACTCTTTTCCCTAGGACAGCACCAACAACATAATCACTAGTGTCACACATGATTTCAAAAGGTAAGTTCCAATCAGGTGGTTGAACAATAGGTGCAGTTATCAAAGCCCTCTTAAGTATTTCGAAGGCTTCCTCACAATCATCGTCAAAGACAAAAGGAATATCCTTTTGCAAGAGATTGGTAAGAGGCCTAGAAATCTTAGAGAAGTCTTTAATGAACCTTCTATAGAAACCAACATGACCAAGGAAACTTCTTATACCTTTGATATCTATGGGGTATGGAATTTTCTCGATTGCATCAACCTTAGCCTTATCGACTTCAATACCTCTTTCAGAAATTTTATGTCCTAAGACGATGCCTTCATTAACCATAAAGTGGCACTTCTCCCAATTCAAGACAAGATTGATGTCTCTACATCTCTGCAAGACTCGATCAAGGTTGTTGAGGCAATCATCAAAGGAAGACCCGTAAACGGAAAAGTCATCCATGAAAACCTCCAAAATCTTTTCACAAAAGTCAGAGAATATAGCCATCATACATCTTTGAAAGCTGGCAGGTGGATTACATAAGCCAAAAGGCATACGTCTATAAGCAAAGGTACCGAAAGGGCACGTGAAAGTGGTTTTCTCCCGATCAGATTGTGCAACTAGTATTTGGGAGAAACCAGAATAACCATCTAGAAAGCAGAAGTGTGTGTGTTTAGACAACTTTTCTAGCATTTGGTCGATAAAAGGCAGAGGGTAATGATCTTTCCTAGTGGCTTTATTCAGTTTCCTAAAATCGATCACCATCCTATAGCCAGTAATAATCCTCTGTGGGATCAACTCATCCTTATCATTAGGGACAACGGTAATGCCTCCCTTCTTAGGGATGCAATGCACCGGACTCACCCAATCGCTATGAGCAACAGGATAGATAATAGCCGCTTCCAGGAGCTTTAGTATTTCTTTTCTTACTACCTCTTTCATCCTAGGATTTAATCTCCTTTGATGATCAGCAACTGGTTTGAAATCAGGATCAGTTTTAATCTTGTGCTGGCATAGAGTGGGACTAATGCCCTTAAGATCATCAAGAGTATATCCAATAGGAGCACGGTGCTTCCTGAGAGTTTTTAGTAACTTCTTTTCTTCATGCTTTGAGAGGCTAGCACTAATAATAACATGATATATCTCTTTTTCATCTAGATAAGCATACTTAAGAGTATCTGGCAACTGTTTAAGCTCGAACACAGGATCACCCTTTGGTGGGGATGGATCCCCAAGCAGTTCAACAGGCAGATTATTCTTAAGGATAGGATATTGTTCTAAGACAACTCTATCTATCTCATCCCTTTCATCCATATGCATATCATTTTCATGGTCAAGCAAGTATTGCTCTAAGGGATCAGTAGGAGGCACGACAATAGATGCTAAGGCAATAGTTTCATCCTTACTACGCAACTCCTTTTCATGAGGTTGTGTACCAAACTTGGAGAAATTGAACTCGTGTGACACACCTTTAAAGCCAACAGTGATTGTTTGCTTCTCACAGTCAATATGAGCATTGACGGTACTGAGGAAGGGTCTGCCAAATATGATGGGACAAAAGCTATCTTGTGTAGTAGCAAGAACAAGGAAATCAGCAGGATACTTTGTTTTACCACACAAGACTTCAACATCCCTAACAATTCCCACAAGGCAGATAGTATCTCTATTGGCAAGCTGAATAGTGACATCAATAGGCTGTATCTCAATAGGTGCAATCTCATCTTTGATTTAATTGTATAAGGATTGAGGTATTGCACTAACACTAGAACTCACGTCACATAAACCATGATAACAATGATCTCCTATCTTAACAGAAACAACAGGCGTGCCAACAAGAGGCTTATGTTTGTCTCTAGAGTGAGGTTTAGCAATTCTAGCAGCATCTTCACAGAAGTGAATAATGTGTCCCTCAACATCGTTGGACAGAAGATCTTTGATAATAGCAATGCTAGGTTCAACTCTAACTTTCTCAGGGGGTGCAGGTGTTCTAATGTAGCCTCTACGTATCATAGTTGAAGCTTTAGAATGATCCTTTATCCTAACAGGGAAAGGTGGTTTCTCAATGTAAGCACTGGGAACCACAAGATCATTATAGGCGATGACTCTCTCTTCAACTGGATTGGGTTTAACTACATTGACTTCTAAAGGAGGATGATATTTAAACCACTTCTCTTTGGGGAGATCAATATGAGCAGCAAATGATTCACACAATGAAGCTACTATCTCAGAGTCAAGTCCATACTTAGTGCTAAAGTCACAAAAAGTATTTGTCTCAACAAAGGACTTACCGCAATCAAACGTGAAATTCATACCTGACTCCTTACCTTCTTCAAGCTCCCAATCTTCAGAGTTGCGTTTAATTCTCTCCAATAAATTACATTTGAAGTCAATATCTCTCTTCATAAAACAACCGGTACAAGAAGTGTCAAGCATGGTGCGATCATCATGAGAAAGCCGAGCATAGAAGTTCTGAATTGTAATTTCTCTCGAGAGTTCATGGTTGGGGCATGAATATAACATTGATTTAAGCCTCCCCCAAGTTTGAACGATGCTTTCTGTGTCACGAGGCCAAAAATTATAAATATAATTCCGATCACGATGTAATAAATGCATAGGATAAAACTTTTGATGAAATTCCAATTTCAACCGATTGTAGTCCCATGATCTAGTATCATCACATAGCCTATACCATGTCAACGCCTTATCATTCAAAGATAAAGGAAATACCTTCTTCTTGACCTCATCCTCGGGCAAACCTGCAAGCTTAAATAAACCACAAACTTCATCTACAAAGATTAGGTGCAAGTCTGGATGTGATGTTCCATCTCGTGTAAAAGGATTAGCCATCAGTTTCTCAAGCATACCCGAAGGAAATTCAAAGAAAATATTTTCAGTAGGTGCAGCAGGTTGAGGAGAAACTCTTTGTGCTTCCATTCGAGGTGAAGATACCCTGAACAAGCCCCTCAAAGGATTAGTATCCATAGTGACAAGTGACAATAAATTTCAGGACACTATATGAATGTTTCCTTACCAAGTTCCACTTACCAAAGGCGCTTCACTCCCCGGCAACGGCGCCAGTAAATAGTCTTTATGACCCACAAGTATAGGGGATCAATCGTAATCCTTTCGATAAGTAAGAGTGTCGAACCCAACGAGGAGCAGAAGGATCTGACAAGTGGTTTTCAGCAAGGTAAAATCTACACGCACTGAAATTGTCAGTAACAAGTGATTGTGTGGTGAGATGATTCGTAGCAAGCAACAAGTAACAAAAGAAACAACGGTGAAGCAAAGTGGCCCAATCCCTTTTGTAGCAAGGGACAAGCCTGGACAAAGTCTTATAGGAGGAAAAACGCTCCCGAGGACACACGGGAATTTCTGTCAAGCTAGTTTTCATCATGTTCATATGATTCGCGTTCATTACTTTGATAGTTTGATATGTGGGTGGACCGGCGCTTGGGTACTGCCCTTACTTGCATAAGCATGCCACTTATTATTAACCCCTCTCGCAAGCATCCGCAACTACGAAAGAAGAATTAAGACAAAGTCTAACCATAGCATTAAACTAGTGAATCCAAATCAGCCCCTTACGAAACAACGCATAAACTAGGGTTTAAGCTTCTGTCACTCTAGCAACCCATCATCTACTTACTACTTCCCAATGCCTTCCTCTAGGCCCAAATAATGTTGAAGTTTTATGTAGTCGACGTTCACATAACACCACTAGAAGAAAAACAACATACAACATATCAGAATACCGAACAAATACCAAATTCACATGACTACTATTAGCATGACTTATCCCATGTCCTCAGGAACAGAAGTAACTACTCACAAAGCAAAATCATATTCATGACCAGAGAGGTAATGAGTAGCATCAAGAATATGAACATAAACTCTTCCACCAAGTAATCCAACTAGCATCAACTACAAAGAGTAATCAACACTACTAGCAAGCTTACAAGTACCAACCGGAGTCGCGAGACGGAGATTGGTTACAAGTGATGAACTAGGGTTTGGAGATGAGATGGTGCTAATGAAGATATTGATGGTGACGAGTCCTCTCTGATGAGAGGAGTGTTTGTGACGATGATGGCGATGATTTCCCCCTCCGGGAGGGAAGATTCCCCGACAGGATCGTCCTGCCGGAGCTCTAGATTGGTTCTGCTCAAGTTCCGCCTCGTGGCGGCGTTGAAACCACAAAAAATCTCCTTGATGTTTGCTGTGTATCCCTTGCAACGGCGCCAGAAATAGTTGTGTCGACGGCACCAGGAATCCTTCAGCTACGGCTATGCCTTAAGGGACTTCCTAGGCAAGTATGCAAAGGATTTCCCCCGTGGCCTTGGAGCCTTGCGTTGGTGTTCCCTCGAAGTGGAAAGGGTGATGTAGCACAATGACGGTAAGTATTTCCCTCAGTTTGAGAACCAAGGTATCAATCCGGTGGTACAGTATCTCAAGATCTTGCACAAACACAAAATCTTGCACCGAACGCTATGAAGGGGTTGTCAATCCCTTATAGATTGTTTGCCAAGTGCGAACTGAAAGCAACAAAGTAACAAAGCAAAGTAAAAGCAGAGATGTAAAAGATGGATGTCAATAGACCCGGGGGTCGTAGTGTTTACTAGTGGCTTCTCTCATGAAAGCAAGTAGACGGTGGGTGAACAAATTACTGTCGAGTAATTGATAGAACTGTGCAGAGTCGTGACAATATCTATGCAATGATTATTTCTATAGGCATCACGTTCGAAACAAGTAGACCGATACTTTCTGCATCTACTACTATTACTCCACACGTCGACCGCTATCCAACATGCATCTAGTGTATTAAGTCCATAAGAACAGAGTAACGCCTTAAGCAAGAAGACATGATGTAGAGGGATAATCTCAAACCAATGATAAAAACCCATCTTTTTACCCTTGATGGCAACTGCTTGATGTGTGCCTTGCTGCCCCTACTGTCACTGGGAAAGGTCACCACATGGCAGAACCCAAAACCAAGCACTTCTCCCATTGCAAGAATCATAGATCTAGTTGGCCAAAAAAAACCCAAGACTCGGAGAGACTTACAAGGATATCAAAATCATGCATATAAGAAATCAGCAAAGACTCAAATATATATCACAGATAATCTGATCACAAGTCCACAATTCATCAAATCTCGACAAACACTCCGCCAAAGAAGATTACATCGGATAGATCTCCATGAATATCATGGAGAACTTTGTATTGAAGATCTAAGAGAGAGAAGAAGCCACCTAGCTACTAACTACGGACCCGTAGGTCTGAAGTGAACTACTCACGAGAGTCATTGGAGGGGCGATGATGATGATGAAGAAGCCCTCCACCTCCAAAGTCCCCTCCGGCAGGGTGACGGGAAGGGTCTCCAGATGAGATCTCGTGGAAACGGAAGCTTGCGGCGGCGGAAAAGTATTTTCGAGGCTCCCCTCATTTTTTGTGGAATATTTGGGAATTTATAGGCCAAAGACCTAGGTAAGGGGGCGGCCAGGGAGCCCAGAAGCCTGCCCACCGCTGCCTCCCCCACTGGTAGCGGAGTGGGGGCTTGTGGGCTCCCTGGAGCCCACCTAGCTTGCCCCAAAAGCCCCGGGGACTTCTTTCGTTCGGGAAAAAATCATTTCGGGGTTTTTCTTCCGTTTGGACTCCGTTCCAAAATGAGATCTGAAAAGAGTCAAAAACACGGAAAAAACAGAAACTGGCACTTGGCACTGAATTAATAAGTTAGTCCCAAAAAGATATAAAAAGGTACACAAAACATACAAAGAAGGCAAGATAACAACGTGAAACCATAAAAAATTATAGATACGTTTGAGACGTATCAGGCATCCCCAAGCTTAACTCCTACTCGTCCTCGAGTAGGGAAGTGATAAGAATGAATTTTCGATGCTTTCATGCTACCTAGCTACGTGAATGTTCAGATCCATTAGATTCAAAACAATAGTTTGCTATTGACGTGGAAACAATAATATTTCAAGAAAACTAGAAAAGTAATCATGAACTTGCAAAATAACAAGGCCAAAAGAAAGTTATCCCTACAAAAGCATATTGTCTGGCTATGCTCTATCATCATTGCACAATGAATTTAAATCATGCACAACCCCGGTATTGGCCAAGTAATTGTTTCACACCTTTACTTTCTCAAACATTTTCAACTCTCACACAATACATGAGCGTGAGCCATGGTTATAGCACTATAGATGGGGTGGAATGTGGTGGCGGGTTGCAAGACAAAAACGAGAAGATAGTCACATTAACTAGGCATATCAATGAGCTGTGGAGATGCTCATCAGTAGATATCAATGTGAATGAGTAGGGATTGCCATACAAATGATGCACTAGAGCTACGAGTATGTGAAAGCTCTTAAAGAAAACTAGTGAGTGTGCATCCAACTTGCTTGCTCACGAAGACCTAAGGCAATTTTGAGGAAGCCTGTCATTGGAATATACAAGCCAAGTTATATAATGAGAATTTCCCACTATCTATATGGTGGTGAGAAAACGAGAGACTCTCAATCATGAAGATCATGGTGCTCAAAACGCACAAGTGTGGAAAAGTGGTAGCATTGTCCCTTCTCTCTTTTTTTTTGGTGAGCTCTTTGGCCTCTTTTTTTTAATGGGATTCTTTGGTCTCTTTTATTTCCTCACATGGGACAATGCTCCAATAATGATGATCATCACACTTTTAACTCAAGACTTAGAGCAACTATGACTCTATATGGAATGCCTTCGGTAGTGTACCGTGGCAATGATCTAGCATGGCATAGACATCAATGGAAACATCATGCTAGCTATCTTACGATCGTGCAAAGGCAATGTAGACGTGGTGGCACATATCATGGTAGTAGTTGCATGGTAATATATCTCGGAATGACTTTGAAAAAGCCATAGTAGGTAGGTATGGCGGTTGTTTTGATGGAGGCTAGTGGTGGGTTTTGTGCACCGGCGAAAGTTACACGGCACTAAGAAGATTGTGATGGTGGAAGGTGAAAGTGCATCTAAACCATGGACTCAACTTTAGTCATGAAGAACTCATATACTTGTTGCAAAAAATTTATTAGTAATCGAAACAAAGCATTCGACGCATACTCCTAGGGGAAGGGTTGGTAGGTATAAACCATCGCGCGATCCCGACCGCCACGCAAAGGATGACAATCAATAGACTAATCATGCTAAGATTTCATCACATAGCGGTTCACCATACGTGCATGCTACGGGAATCACTAACTTCAACAGAAGTATTTCTAGATCCACAACACCTTACTATCATGACTTCAATATTACCATAACCACAACTCAAAACTAATTGAGATGAATCAAACTTCTCTAACTATTCAATGCACATGAAGGTGGAAGTTTTTGTATCCCTTTGGATAACTACCCCTTTTGAGACTACTTTCAAAGCATATATCAACTACCAAGCCATGCACCGCTGTGCTCTAAAAGATATAAGTGAAGCACATAGAGCAAAAGTATCTAGCTCAAAAGATATAAGTGAAGCACATGTGAGCTAAATTGTCTACCAAAAGATATAAGTGAAGCTCGACAAAATCACGGTGAGTGTATGTCTCTCTCTCTAGGTGTGCAGCAAGGATGATCGTGACAAAACAAAAAATAAATAAAAGACTCCTACGATACAAGGCGCTCCAAGCAAAAACACATAACATGTGGTGAATAAAAATATAGCCCCAAGTAACATTACCGATTTATTGAAGACGAGAGAGGGGATGCCTTCCCAGGGCATCCCCAAGCTTAGGCTTTTACGGTATCCTTGAATTTCTTGGGGTGCCTTGGGCATCCCCAAGCTTGATCTCTTGCCACTCTTTATGTTTTTGTCCATAAGAACTTCACCCAAAACTTGAAAACTTCACAACACAAAACTTAAACAGAAACTCGTGATAACATTAGTACAAGAAAGCAAACCACCACTTCCTTAGGTACTGTATCAAACTTAAATTATACTTGTGTTGATGTTGGGTTACTGTAATTTCAATCTTCCATGGCTAATACCCCCCGATACTATCCATAGTTTCATCAAAATAAGCAACCAACACAACAAAAACAGAATTTGTTAATAGCAGACCAGTCTGTAGCAATCTGTATGTTTCGTATACCTCTGGTACTTCAAAAATTCTGACAACTTACGAGAGTCTGACAAATTTATGTAGAAATCATCAGCAAAAAGAATCAACTCAAAATCTCTTACAGAAAAAAATGAATTTTTTTTGTGAGAAGAAAGTTTCTGTCTTTTCCAGCATGACCAAACGATCATCCTCAAGACTAATCATAACGGTTTTTCTTGGCACAAACGCAAAAAGAAACACAAAAAACATAATCATAACAGAATTATGAAAGTGTGGAAAACACAGAACAGAAAGAAAAATGACAAATTCGTTGGGTTGCCTCCCAACTAGCGCTTTTGTTTAACGCCCTTAGCTAGGCATTCTATGATGCTCTCACAAAAGACAAGAGTTAAAGCACAACGAGAGCATCATAAAGCATGTGAAGATCACATCTAAGTCTAACATACTTCCTATGCATAGGCATTTTATAGGAAAATAATTTGGCAAGACAACCAATAGTTGCCCTATGGAAGGAACAAGAAAGAGACAAAAGAAATCTCAACATAACGAGAGGTGATTTGGTAACATGAAAGTTT
Source organism: Hordeum vulgare subsp. vulgare (assembly GCF_904849725.1). NCBI lineage: Eukaryota > Viridiplantae > Streptophyta > Magnoliopsida > Poales > Poaceae > Hordeum > Hordeum vulgare. Next base: position 71,980,826 of record NC_058519.1, on the reverse strand, counting down.
CTAACAAAATATTTTCCTCTCTCATAGCGATTACATGTGGGATCATATTCAAATTCAACAATATAGCTATCCCATAGGATATTCTTCTCATGATCCACATGCATTCAAAGTTGACGCTCTTCAAAAATAGTGGGATTATCATCAAATAAAGTCATGACTTCTCCAATCCCACTTTCAGTATTTTTGCCAATATCATATTCATCATGAGGTTTGAACAAATTTTCAAGATCATAAGAAAGATCATCACCCCAATCATGATTATTGCAACAAGTAGTGGACAAAGAAAAACTAGCATCCCCAAGATTAGGGTTTTGCATAATTTTAGCATGATTATCACTAATAGAATTTATAGTAAAACCATTGCAATCATGCTTTTCATCCAAGGAGCCCTCGTGAATCACTTCATGAATTTCTTCCTCACAATTTTCAGATTCACACATCTTACGCAAAACTCCAAAGAAATAGTCAATTGCCCTCAACTCACTAGCAATTTGTTCCACACGAGTGGATCTCTTAAAGAGACTAGCAAGTGGATGAGGATCCATATCACTAGATTTTCAGCAAGCGAAGATGCAAGCATATTGAGGGCACATGGCACACAAGTGAAAAGAAAGCAAGCGAGAGAACAGGGCGAACGAAAAAAGCAAAAGAAAACAACGAAGGAGAAAGGCAAATGAAAACGACAAATGTGACGTGGGGAAGAGGAAAGCGAGAGGCAACTTGCAACAAAAGTAAATGCAAGAGAAGAGTTTGTGAGACCTACTTGGATAGATCTTGATTTATCCTCCCCAGCAACGGCGCCAAAAATACTTCTGATGTTTGTTGTGTATCCCTTGCAACGATGCCAGAAATAGTTGTGTCGACGGCACCAGGAATCCTTCACCTAGGGCTACACCTTAAGGGACTTCCTAGGAAAGTATGCAAAGGATTTCCCCTGTGGCCTTGGAGCCTTGCGTTGGTGTTCCCTCAAAGCGGAAAGGGTGATGTAGCACAACGACGGTAAGTATTTCCCTCAGTTTGAGAACCAAGGTATCAATCCGGCGGTAGAGTATCTCAAGATCCTGCACAAACACAAAAGTTTGCACCCAATGCTATGAAGGGGTTGTCAATCCCTTATAGATTGTTTGCCAAGTGAGAACTGAAAGCAACAAAGTAAAAGCGGGGATGTAAAAGATGGATGTCAATAGACCTGGGGGCCCTAGTGTTTACTAGTGGCTTCTCTCATGAAAGAAAGTAGACGGTGGATGAACAAATTACTGTCGAGCAATTGATAGAACTTGCAGAGTCGTGACGATATCTATGCAATGATTATTTCTATAGGCATCACGTCCGAAACAAGTAGACCGATACTTTCTGCATCTACTACTATTACTCCACACGTCGAGCGCTATCCAGCATGCATCTAGTGTATTAAGTCCATAAGAATAGAGTAACGCCTTAAGCAAGATGACATGATGTAGAGGGATAATCTCAAACCAATGATAAAAACCCCATCTTTTTACCCTTGATGGCAACTGCTTGATGTGTGCCTTGCTGCCCCTACTGTCACTGGGAAAGGTCACCACATGGCAGAACCCAAAACCAAGCACTTCTCCCATTGCAAGAATCATAGATCTAGTTGGCCAAACAAAACCCAAGACTCGGAGAGACTTACAAGGATATCAAATCAAGCATATAAGAAATCAGCAAAGTCTCAAATATATATCATAGATAATCTGATCACAAGCCCACAATTCATCGGATCTCGACAAACACACCACCAAAGAAGATTACATCGGATAGATCTCCATGAAGATCATGGATAACTTTGTATTGAAGATCCAAGAGAGAGAAGAAGCCACCTAGCTACTAACTACGGACCCGTAGGCCTGAAGTGAACTACTCACGAGTCATTGGAGGGGCGATGATGGTGATGAAGAAGCCCGCCACCTCCAAAGTCCCCTCCGGCAGGGTGCCGGGAAGTGTCTCCAGATGAGATCTCGCGGAAACGGAAGCTTGCGGCGGCGGAAAAGTATTTTCGAGGCTCCCCTCATTTTTTGCGAAATATTTGGGAATTTATAGGCCAAAGACCTAGGTCAGGGGGGGCCACGGAGGCCACAAGCCTGCCCACCGCCGCCTCCCCCCTGGTGGCGGAGTGGGGGTTTGTGGGCTCCCTGGAGCCCACCTGGCTTGGCCCAAAAGCCCCCTGGACTTCTTCCGTTTGGGGAAAAATCATTTCGAGGTTTTTCTTCCGTTTGGACTCCGTTCCAAAATCAGATATGAAAAGAGTCAAAAACACGGAAAAAACAGGAACTGACACTTGGCACTGAATTAATAAGTTAGTCCCAAAAAGATATAAAAAGGTACATAAAACATACAAAGAAGGCAAGATAACAGCGTGAAACCATCAAAAATTATAGATACGTTTGAGATGTATCACTCCTTGATTTTTTTCCTGGACGAAACCCTTCATATAGCAGAAGAGGAGGGCGAGTGGGCCAGCAGGCTGCCACAAGCCCCCTTGGCACGGCTAGGGGGGTGGCCGTGCCAAGAAGGCTTGTGGCCACCTGCTGGCGCCCCTCTGGCGCTTCTTTGGCCCAGTATTTTTTATAAATCCGGAAAAAAAATCCTCGTTGATTTTTACGGTGTTTGTAGTTGTGCAGAATACGTATCTCAACTTTGCTCCACTTTCAGGCCAGAATTCTAGCTGACGGCATTCTCCCTCTTCATGTAAACCTTGCAAAATAAGAGATAAAAGGCATAAGAATTGTACCGTGAAGTGAAATAACATCCCAAGAGGCGATAAATATCAACATGAAAACATGATGCAAAATGGACGTATCATGGTGGCGCAGGGAGGAGGAGGGCTCGGTGGCGCAAGGAGGAGGAGGGTGCGACAGAGGTGGGGGTTTCGGGGGTGAGAGAGAGGGGTGTGAGGTGGGGCGCGACAACCTTTAGGGGAGAGAGGGGTGTGGGGGTGGGGGTCGATGGCCGTTAGGGCACATCCTCTTTGTCGTCTGCCCCCCGACGGCACAGAGGAACAAAGCAGACAGCAAAGTGAGAGGCCGTTAGGGGGAGAGAGGGGGTGCGGGGTGGGCCGCCCCGTGCTCTTTGACGTCTGCCTAAATGCTATTTGCCGTCAGCTGTCAGACGACAAAGAGCTGGCTGATGGCAAATAGTATCTTTGCCATCAGTGTGCTCTTTGCCGTCTTGTTTCTGGTAGCTGATGGCAACGAGGATCTTTGCCATCACCCAACAGATGGCAAAGTAGCAGCAAATGGCAAATTCTCTGATTCCAGTAGTGTTAGTTATCGAAGCAAAGTATTAGACGCATGCTCCTAGGGGAAGGGTCGGTAGGAGTTAACCATCGCATGATCCCGACCTCCACACAAAGGTTGACAATCATTAAGCAAATCATGCTCCAACTTCATCACATAACGGTTCACCATGCGTGCATGCTACGGGAATCGCAAGCTTTAACACAAGTATTTTTTATAATTCAGAATTACTTACTAGCATGACTCTCATATTACCATCTTCATATCTCAAAACTATATGCAAGGCATCAATCTTCTCACCATACTCAATGCACTTAATATGAAAGTTTTTATTATATCCCTCTTGGATGCCCATTATATTAGGACTAAATTAATAACCTAAACCTATTACCATGATGTTTAAAGAACTCTCAAAATAATATAAGTGAGGTACGAGAGTTTAATAATTTCTATAAAACACAACACCACCGTGCTCTAAAAGATATAAGTGAGGCACTAGAGCAACATTGCCTAGCTCAAATGATATAAGTGAAGCACAAAGAGTATTCTAATAAATTTACGATTTAGCGTGTCTCTCTCAAAAGATGTGTGCAGCAAGGATGATTGTGGAAAACTAAAAAGTAAAGACTAATATCATACAAGACGCTCCAAGCAAAACACATATCATGTGGTGAATAAAAATATAGCCTCAAATGAATTTACCAATGGATTGAAGAAGAAAGAGGGGATGCCTTCCAGGACAGCCCCAAGCTTAGGCTCTTTGGTATCCTTGAATATGTCTTGGGGTGCCTTGGTCATCCCCAAGCCTACTCCTTGCCACTCCTTATTGCATAGTCCATCAAATATTTACCCAAAACTTGAAAACTTCACAACACAAAACTCAACAGAAAAATCATAGATCCGTTAGTATAAGAAAAATAAAGCACCACTTTAGGTACTGTTGTAAAATCATTATTTATTTATATTGATTTAATATTTACTTTATTCCAAATTCTCCATCGTTCATACCCCCCCGATACAACCCATAGCTTCATTGAAATAAGAAAACAACAAAAAGAAAACAGAATCTGTCAACAACAGAACAGTCTGTAGAAATCTGTTTACTTTGAATATTTCTGTAACTCTAAAAATTCTGAAAAAATAGGAAACTCTGCGAAATTTGTAAAATAATTTTGTGTAAATATTCAGATCAAAATCACGTTCCAGTGAATTTACAAAATTTCTTGACTGAGAGCCGAAGTTTCTATTTTTCGAGGAAAATCAACATGCAAACACCGTAGACCTTCCGAAAGGTCTTACTTGGCTCAAACACTAATTGAAACAAGAAATCATAATTATTAAAAAGGTAATTACTGTGTGAGTCACTCAAAACCATAAACAAAAACAAAATCATAAAAATAAATTGGGTTGCCTCCCAACAAGCAATGTTGTTTAACGCCCCTAGCTAGGCATAATGCAATAGATGTAGGTATTGTAATAATAGTAAGGGAGATCATCAATGCTCTTCTCATACTCCCTTCTTTCAGCAGAAAATTTCCTTTGTCGCAAGCAAAAGTAATCAAAAGGGCTAAATTTAATAGGATAAGGATCATTAAGATCAAGTGCGGGAGGAATAGGTTCCTCCTTCGGCCCCCTATAGTGTATGATCACTTCATCAATGTAGGCTTTCCTTTAGCGGAAGGTTATAAGTCTATCTCTTAATATGAACTCTAATACATTATTTTTTATATAAAAATCAACATTGAGTTCAGAAATCTTATCAACCAATACCTCAATAGGAAGCCTTTTTCTCAAAAAAATTATAAGCAACATAATCCGGGGACTAGAATCTGATTATTACTTCTTGATTAAAAAGGATCTCCTCAATGGGTGGAAATCCACCACTAATTTTATAATGAGCAAAAATTTCACTAGCCTCTTTAGTGATGAATCTAAACTTGTGGGCTATAAATATAGTGGTGTCACGCTTAGCGGAAGCAAGCTGAATATTAGAGAACTCAAGAAAATCCCCTTTGTATGCAAGGATGCATATGAACATACTTTCTCTCAAGTTCAATTATTAGTAGTGTTATGGGTCCAAAAGACTATTAGTTTTATTGAGGATAGACCCTTCTAAAGTAGGTAGCATACTAGTACAAGTAAAGAAATCTTGATTAACACCTTTTTCGATGATATTGCCACTATCTATGCGGAGTTTTTTTTTGTATGAATGATAGTAGGTTATCTATGGGAATCATTATTCTCTTCAAGATTATTACTATCATTTTCAATGTAAAACTCCCGATAATGAGACATGGTGGCAACGAATAGATCTAGCACACAAGGAAGCGAACAAAAAGACGAACGGAAAAAGGGCGAATAAAAAGGCAAATCTTTTTGGTATTTTATGAAAATCGTTTTAGAAGTGGGGGAGAGGAACATGAGAGGGAAATGGAAAATAAAGTAAATGCAAGAGATAAGTTTGTGATGGGTACTTGATAGGCTTGATCATGCTATCTATCCTCCCCGGCAACGGCGCCAGAAATCCTTCTTCCTACCTCTTGAGCTTGCGTTGGTTTTCCCTTGAAGAGAAAAGGGTGATGCAGCAAAGTATATAAGTATTTCCCTCAGTTTGTTGAGAACCAAGGTATCAATCCTGTAGGAGGAAGAAACAAGGCCCCAATAGTAGTACCTACACAAAGAATCAAACACTTGCACCCAATGCTATAAAGGGGTTGTCAATCCCTGCAGAGTTATTTGCAAGGATGAGATCTGATAGAGATAGATAGAAAAGATTGCAGAAACAAAAGTAAATAAACTGGAACAAGATATTTTTGGTATTTTTTTCGTTTATAGGTCTGAAACAAAAATACGAAAAATAGACCCGGGGCCATAGTTTTCACTAGAGGCTTCTCTCATAAAAGAAAATAATATGGTGGGTGAACAATTTTCTAATATGGCAGTTGGTTGCAAACACGTCTCATGCATGACCCTGAAGTTGGAGATAACCTGTACTTGCTGGCCAAGTCACCATCTTCGACTATATTGACTTTCAAAGGGTACGAGATATATGTGAATACATTTTACACAATTGCCCAAGATAAAAAGAGCACCAACCAAAACAGTGGTGTTTGTTTTGATGCAACAAACACCAACAGTAGGCCAAAAGACACATATTATGGTTACATGGAGGAGATATGGGAACTTGACTACAGAAACAATTTGAAGTCCCTTTGTTTCGGTGCAAATGGATCAATCTGAAAGGAGGCGGGGTAAAGAAAGACCCGCGGTACGGAATGACAACGGTGGATCTCAACAATCTTGGGTACACTGATGGACCATTCGTCCTAGCCAATTATGTGGCACATGTTTTCTATGTGAAGGACATGTCTACCAAGTCGAGAAAAAGAAAAGATAAGGAAGCGAATACACCATATGATGAGACAAATGTCACACCCCAAAATGTTAATAATATTTTTTTGAAGTAAAATTTTGCCTAGAATAATTTTTTTGAGAAAATGAGTTGCTTCATTGTGACGCCCTCGATTTAATCGTATGCTAATCATACACGCAAATGCGTACGATCAAACCCAAGGACTCACGGGAAGATACCACAACACAACTCTAGACACAAATAAAATAACATCAGCTTCATATTTCAAGCCAGGGGCCTCGAGGGCTAGAATACGAAAGCTCGATAAACACACGAGTCAGCGGAAGCAACAAATATCTGAGTACAGACATAAAACATGGAGTGCCTTAGAGAACGCTAGCACAAAAGATACAACGATCGAACGGCCTCCACGTAGTAGTAGGCATCGTCGGGGTAGCAGTCGTCGGCGGCGGGGACCTCCATCTCCTGGGCTCCATCATCTGGTCGCAGCAAACGGATCAAGGGGACAAGGGGGGAGCAAAGCAGCGGTGAGTACTCATCCAAAGTACTCGCAAGTCTTACATCAGAACTATTCTAATTATGCATCAGTATCAAAGAAGGGGGTTATGTGTGGACTGCCTGCAGCAATGCGAGAATAGAGAGAGAAAGCCTAGTCCTATCGAAGACTAGCATCTTCAGGGTCTTGCAGCAATAGACGAGAGTAGAACAGGGGGAACACATTAATAGTCATATTGTTGCAGCAAAATTAAAGTGAGGTCACGCCTAAGGATCCTCCCTCGACTCCCTGTGAAGAAGCAATACCGAGGCAAACTAATTCCAGTTAAGTAACAATTGTAGTTGTATAAGATCGGGGCACAACTCCAAGCCGTCCTGTAACCGTGGACACGGCTATCCGAATAGTTAATTTTCATCCCTGCAGGGGTGCACCACATGTCCCGTCACGCTCGATAACACTCTGGCCGGACATACTTTTCTGGGTCCTGCCCGGCCTCGGAATATCGACACGTTGCAGCCCCACCTAAGACTAATCAGAGAGGCCAGCCCGCCGGTCTAAATCCTAAGCACAAAGGGTTCATGGGCCCAGTTCCCCTTCACGCTCCTGCACGTGGCGTGGGCGGCCGACGTCAGTCCTAGCATCCCTTAATCACAAGCGCGATGCATCTCGGGACCACTCGAGCGCGCGCCGCTACATTGCTGGCATCTGAAAAGCTTCGGCTGATACCGCGACGCCGAGTACCCATAATTCTTCCCGCGTAACCGGTTAGTGCGAAAAGGTCTCCGACCAACCCAGATCAAATACAAAAATCCATTAGCATTTTAATTAGGCCAGCAACACAGTCTCACGGGAATCCACCCGTCTTACAACTAAACACCAATGATCCCAGTAACATGGTCGAGTATCTGTGTGGTTGTAACATCGGGGGGAATCCGAGGAATCACCCTCGTTGGATCCCGAACGATGTACCCGTCAAGGTGGGCTTAGAGGAATCACCCTCGAGGGTCCCACACTTGCGGGGTTGCACGACGGAGGCGTCATCGGGAATGGTGAAAGAGGAATCACCCTCGATAACCACGACCGACTAGCTATACTACAGAGATATCATCAGGTGTACTTAGCGAGGTGTCACCCTCGGTACCCGATAGTATCTCTGTAGCGTCGTACAACGAAGGGGGTGAATGTGCTGTGTCGGGTCTGGCTCGTCGATCAGAGATCAAGATTTGAAAACAAGCGGGGCAACTGAACTACGGGGTCAGAGGGGATGACTGCTCCACCTATACTAAGCATATTAAAGGTACAGGACTGAAAGTAGCAGTTCATCAAAAACAGGCTATGCGTCAGATATAGGAGCTAACTACAACAGTAGCAAAATACTAATGCAAGCAGTAGAAAGAAAGACATAGGCGATATAGGAATGATCAAGGGGAATTTGCTTGCCTTGCTCCTCTGCGGCAAAGGACTGATCGGTAGGGTCGTAGATGTACCCGGCAGCAGCGTCAGTCTCGGGGTCTACCGGTAAGAAGAGGGGGAAGAAACAATAAATAATAGCACCGATGCAACACAAAGTATGACATGGCAAGATGCAGGCTAGACATGAGCTAACGCAGCAACATCCGTCATAGACGGGTCGGAAGAATATCTGATGATATTTTCCGGGTCTCGGGCTACTACCGGTTACACTGGAAACGGAGGAAAAGTTCCAAGTTTGCTATGCTAGGGATGCGTGACAGACGAACGGGCTGTGTATCCGGGTTTGTCTCGTTTTGCTGATCAACTTTCATGTTGAAAATATTTCGATCTGACTTACGGATTATTTAATATTAATTTTCAAAGTTTTATTAATTATTTAGGAATTAAAAACAGATTTAGCTATTTTAATAAAATCCTATTATGACATCATCGCGATGTCAGGCTGACATCAGCAGTTGACTAGTCAACTGACCAGCGGGTCCCGAACGTCATAGGCATAAGTTTTATTTAAGATTAAATATTAATTAATCAGATTAATTTAGTGGGGGACCCACGTGTCATACTCTAATTATTATAATTAATTAATTTAACTAATATATCTATTTATTTATTTATTTAATAAAAAACATTATTTTTATTTATTATTTTTAATCATCGCGTGGGGCCTCCCTGTCATAGACAGCGGGTGCATTGGCCCCACCGGTAAGTGACCTAAGGCTATTTACTCATCTTTTTTTTATTAGATACCTAACCGTACAAATACCGTATTCCTCCAAATATCCATATACGCAAATACATACATCACATCTCATACATACATACATACGCATCTAATACATCATTTGTTTTTATTTCTTTTATTTTCTCTCAAAACTCTCATCTCTCACTCTCTGTTAACAGACACAGAACAACTCTGTGCTAACTCCACCTAGAAGAACCGAAAGTTCAAATCCTCCTACCGGAGTCTACCGTTGACGGATCGAGGTCCCGTTTGCCGGAACGGAACCGGGACGGCGAGGAGATCGACATGGTGGGAGGAGCCCGAGGAGGGGCTCACCGACGGTGACGAGACGGCCCGATGAAGCCGGAGTTCGCGGGAAGGGGCGGAGGAGACGGCGTGGTTCCGGTGGTGAAGGGGACGGTGATGATGGTGGTGACGTGCCGGCGAGGGGGAGCCGGCCGGATCCGGCAAGGTGATGACGTCTCCCTGCCCGGTCCCTCCCGGACCGAGCGGGAGAAGGCCGACGGGGGCCGGGGCTCGCCGCGGGAAGAAGGACCGAGGGGGGCCGGGGCTCGCTGCGGGAAGGAGAGGGCCGAGGGGCTCGCCGGCGGGAGGAGGTGGCGCGCCGGCCAGGGAGGGAGGCTCGCCGGACACGGAGGCAGGGGAGGCCGTGAGGGGGGCTGCCGGCGGGAGGAGGAGAGGCCGCCGGCCGAGGTGGGGCGAGGTGGAGGAGGGGGGCAACAGGAGGGGATCCGAGGTGGATCTGAGAGGGGGGGCCGACGGGAGGAGAGGGCTCGTGGGAGGGAGATGGGGGCGAGGGTCACCGGAGAGATGGGGAGGGGCCTGGCGTGGGGGAGTCTCGGTGGGAGGAGGAAGGGAGACCGAGAGGGGGTGTGGGAGGCGCTGTCGTGGGGGTGGGGCCCCACGAGGGGGAGGCTGGCGGCGCGTGGAAGGCGAGTGGGAGGAGGCGGCGGCTCCCTCGCCAGGGGGGCTAGGGTTTGCGGGATGGGGGGTGGCCGGCTGGGCCTATTGGCCTAGTTGGGCCGGTTGGTTTTCCCCTTTTTTTGTTGATTTGTTTTGTTTTGTTTTATTTTGTTTTCTTTTTTTAATTATTATTTCTTTCTTTCAATTTTCTTTTCTTTCTTTTATCATTATTATTTTTTTAATACTTTCTTTTTTACATATATATTCTTTTGATACTTAACATGAATTTATAAAATACTTTTCTTTTGTTTTCAAATTTTTGGATCCGGACAGACTCGAATCAACGCGGGTCTGAGATGGAAATTCGATGACGTGGCATCATTAGCGGGTGGTCACTGTAGCTTAATTACAATAATTACTGTAGCAAAAGTCGAGGATGTCACAATTCTCCCCTACTAACAAGAATTCTCGTCCCGAGAATTAAGAGGTAGAGGGAAAAAGCCCGAGGTATTCATCACGAAGATGATCCTCGCGTTCCCAAGTGGCTTCATCTTCAGAGTGATTTGACCACTGCACCTTAAGGAACTTAGTGACCTTGCGACGAGTCTTACGTTCAGCTTGGTCGAGAATGCGGACCGGATGCTCTTTATAAGAGAGGTCTTGTTGTAGCTCAAGCATATCGTGATCCACTGCTCGAATAGGGTCCTTGAAGCAGCGACGGAGCTGAGAAACATGGAAGACATCGTGAACCTGAGAAAGGTTCGCCGGTAGTTCCAATTGATAAGCCACTCTTCCACGCCTTTCCAGAATAGTGAAAGGACCAATATAACGAGGAGCTAACTTGCCCTTGATTCCGAAACGGTGTGCACCTCTCATTGGTGTGACACGAAGATAAGCCTTTTCGCCAGGTTGATAGACCATATCTTGATGATGACGGTCATACTGACTCTTCTGACGAGACTGAGCAGCCTTCAGATTCTCATGAATAATGCGGACTTGATCTTCGGCATGTTGAATAATATCCGGACCGAAGAGTGATCGTTCCCCAGTTTCGGACCAATTCAGAGGAGTTCGACACCTTCGCCCATACAATACTTCGAAAGGGGCCATCTTCAGACTAGCTTGATAGCTATTGTTGTAAGAGAACGCGGCATACGGGAGAGATTCCTCCCATTTCTTACCGAAAGAAATGACACAAGCTCGAAGCATGTCCTCGAGAATTTGGTTGACTCGTTCAACTTGTCCCTGGGATTGAGGATGAAATGTCGTGCTGAAGGACAGATGAGTCCCCATAGCCTTCTGAAAACTTTCCCAGAATTTTGAAGTGAACAAGCTGCCACGGTCCGAACTGATTACCAACGGAATACCGTGAAGTGAAACAACTCTTGACATATAAAGATCTGCCAGTTGACTAGCATTAATCGTTTCTTTGACGGCCAGGAAATGTGCAACTTTGGACATTCGATCAATGACGACAAGAATAGCATCATTACCTTTCTGAGACCTGGGAAAACGAGTGACAAAGTCCATTTCAACATGGTCCCATTTCCACTCGGGAATAGAGATAGGTTGCAAAGTTCCAGCAGGCTTTTGGTGTTCTGCTTTGATACGCCGGCATATATCACATTCTGCCACATAGCGTGCAATGTCTTGTTTCATATTGGGCCACCAGAATCTTTGCCGGATGTCTTGGTACATCTTGGTACTACCCGGATGAATAGATAATGGTGTGTCATGAGCTTCTTCCATCACCTTCCCAGTCATCCTGAGATTTTCCTTCTTATTTGGGACGAATAGGCGACCCTTGAAATACAAGGCGCCACCTTCATCAACAGTGAAAAAGGAGGGTTTACCCTTCGCAATATAGCTCTTAATCCTGTCGACATCATCGTCAAAGTCTTGCAGATTCTTTATGGAGCTCACAAGATCTGGTTCAACCACTAGGTTACTGAGGGAACCCTGATTAACAACACGAAGGTTCATCTTTTGAAACTCTTCAGGAGGGGGAACAAGGTAACCCTGAGGAACAATGTGGAGGTTCAGCTTACGGAATTCCTCTTTCAGACGATCGTGAACCTGATGAACCTGGAGGTGGTTGCAGTATGACTTGCGACTTAAGGCATCAGCCATTACATTAGCCTTGCCAGGGGTATATGATATGCTACAGTCAAAATCTGCTATACGCTCCATCCATCTTTGTTGACGCAGGTTCAGCTCCGGTTGAGTGAACAAGTACTTCAGACTTTGATGGTCGGTGTAGATTTCACAGCGATTACCGACAAGGTATTGTCGCCATTCCTTCAATGCATGAATGACTGCGGCAAGCTCGAGGTCATGAACTGGGTAGTTCTCTTCATGAGCACGCAGTTGACGTGAAGCATAAGAGATCACCTTGCGATCCTGCATTAGGACACAACCTATTCCTTGACGAGAAGCATCACAGTATATGACGAAATCCCTTTTCATATCTGGAGGAGCAAGTACTGGAGCGGACGTCAGTTTGTCCTTGAGTGCCTGGAAACTTTCCTGGCATTTATCAGTCCATTCATACTTAACACCTTTGTGAAGCAGGTTGGTTAAGGGCTTCGCAATCTTGGAGAAGTTCTCGACGAATCGACGGCAATAGCTGGCAAATCCGAGAAAACTTCTGACTTGCTTGACATTCTTTGGGGGAGTCCAGTCAAGAATAGCTTGAATTCGTTCGGGGTTGACCGCAATACCATCCTTGGAAATCACATGACCAAGCTAAGTCACTTCGTCTAGCCAAAACTCACATTTGGAATACTTCGCATAGAGTTTATGCTCCCGAAGCTTATCCAGTACAATACGAAGATGCTCAGCATGCTCTTCTTTGTTCTTCGAAAACACCAGAATATCATCCAGATATACCACGACAAATTTGTCGAGGTAGTCCATGAATATGTAATTCATCAATCGAGAGAAGGTTGCCGATGCATTGGTTAAGCCGAAGGACATGACGGTGTACTCGTATGATCCATATCGAGTAACAAAGGCGGTCTTTGGAATATCCTCCTTGCGAACACGGATCTGGTGGTATCCCAATCTCAAGTCGAGCTTAGAGAAAATGGTGGAACCAGCAAGTTGATCATACAAATCATTTATCCGAGGGAGAGGATATTTGTTTTGAATAGTGGCCTAGTTGATAGGACGATAGTCTTGAACCAATCGATTTGTCCCATCCTTCTTCTTAACAAAGAGAGAAGGTGCTCCCCAAGCAGAGGAACTCGGACGGATGAAAGCTCAGACGGAGCGAGTTGTCAATTTCTTGCTTAAGTTCAAGGAGTTCATGTGGCGGCATTTTATAAGGACGCTTCGCAATAGGAGTGGTACCGGGTACCAAGTCAATGACAAACTCGACAGCTCGAGTAGGGGGAATCCCTGGAAGTTCTTCTGGAAAGACATCTTGAAATTCTCGGACCACTGGTATGTTTTCAATCCCTTCAAGAGGCGACGCATTTAATGCATTCAAAGCATACAGCCGTGCCTCAGCGTTACGGACGAGATGAGCATGGTAGCTTACTAGTTCATCTGAAGGGTGTAGGAGGTGGACGGTCTTGGTGGCACAAACGATCGATGCCGTATGAGCTTTCAACCAGTCCATCCCCAATATGAGATCAATGTTGGATGACTTTAGTAGGATGGGGTTGGCAAGGAATTCTAATCCTTCAATTTCAACTGGAACATGGGGGCAAACCACAGAGGTTCGGCATTCACCCCCAGGGGTGTTTACCACTATCGGGATGTTCATCTCTTCGCTCCTAATGTCATGCATGTATGCAAAATTTTCCGACATAAAGGAATGCGATGCTCCTGTATCAAAGAATACAGAAGCAGGTACTGAGTTAACGAGAAGTGTGCCCATCACGGTAGCAGGCTGGTCCTGAGCTTGACCCATATCAATGTTGTTGGCCTGACCACGAACATAAGCAGGCTTAGTGTTGAAGTTGCGGTTCCGGTTGTTCCCACTACCAGTTGCGGGAAGTGCCAGCTGATTCGGATTCTGCGTGCAGTCTCTAGCATGGTGACCTGGACGGCCACACTTGAAGCATAGCCCGTCCTCAGGACGGGAAGGAGGAACTCGAGGCGGTGGAGCTGGGAGCCTTGGCTGCCTAGGTGGTGGAGGAGGCAGGCGAGGTGCAGCATAGGACGGCCTCGGAGTAGGAGCAGGTGCATGGTACATGTTGTTGGGAATCCAGATCTTCCGCTTCTATGCAGATGAGCCCGAAGATGAGCCCATGTCACGGTTGCGCTTGCTGCTATCTTTGTATTCCTGCAAACCAGTCCCAACCTGAATAGCCTTGTTCACGAGGGTGGCGAAATCAGCATAGTCCTGAACGAGGAGTGTCAGCTTGATATCAGGGTGGAGGCCTTCACGGAACTTCTCCTGCCTGCGTGCATCAGTCGCAATGTCTTCTTCAGCATAGCGAGATAATTCCATAAATTCCCGCTGATAAGCATCCACAGTCTTGTTGCCCTAGACCAAGTTGCGGAACTCACGCTTCTTCCGGTCCATGATTCCCTGGGGAATGTATTGAGCACGGAAAGCAGCCTTCAACTCTGCCCAAGTGATGATAGTTCCATCGGGCTGAGAGCGCCTGTGGCTATCCCACCATTGAGCAGCGGGACCCTTCAGAAAGTAGGCGGCAAAGTTGACATAGCTCGCCAGGGGCACATTGGCAGACTCCAGCTCATAGGAAATGTCACGGAGCCAGTCATCAGCATCTAGAGGCTGAGTTGAGCTGCGGTAGATCGCAGGGTTGAGACGGCAGAAGTCTTGCAGTGTCACGCCTTGTGGTTGGTTCATGTTCGGCCTTTGGAACTGATCCATGAGCCCTTGCATAAACTGGCGGTTCAGCTCAAACTGTTGGATCATCCCCGCCATATACTCAGGAGGCGGGGGTGGTGCATCGTTGGCACGGCCACGCGGGCGGCCAGCTGGTCTAACCATCCTATTAAATATTTAGCAGGGGTAGTTTAGCTTAAAGTAATTGAAAGGCATCGCACACATTCATGAAGTAATTAAACATTATGAAAGGGAAATGTGATAGATACTCCATAGTAGTTGAGTTCGACATACGGACCCATACATAAGTTCGATTACAGACTAACGATTACAAATTCGAAATTTGGCGATAGCCCGGACGCATTTGACGATACCCTGGACTCACTAGGCGGCGCGCAGGCACGCGGTGGAAGAGTACCACAACGAGATGTAGCGATAAGGCTACATCAACGTCGGAGAGGACGATCGAATCCTGGTAGCTGGCGGTGATAGAAGGTAGGGACAGGACCCTGTGTCCCGTTGTGACTCTGGTGAGGGTACCGCATCCAGTCGAGCAGCTGAGGTCCAAGTGCAGGGGTTCTACCCCCAACATCAGTCCACTCGAGAGCTGATGGTAGCTCTGTCCTGCTCGGCTCGCGGATGCGCATAGGTGGAACCCTCGGACAGTGTCATGGCTGCAACTCTGTCAACGCGTCGTAAAGACGAGCGAGCGTAGCATACAGCTCCACAGTCAGAGCTCGGAAAGAACGATCCATTGCCTCAGTGTACTGCACCAGAATCCGCGCGTCGTAGCGACGCGTCACGTAGGGGGCGCAGACAGCGACGTAGGAACGGTCGCTGCGCTCCCGAACGTCAGAGCGTAGGCAGTGAGATCAGACCCAGTCTCATCCCCAGCAGGAGCATGCGGGATGTATCTGAAAGGGCTCTCCTCCAGGTGAGGGTACGCTCCACGGAGGCGGGTGATGGCGATGTAGGCCGCATCATGGACGGCCATCTCGACCGACACTCCAATACCACAGAACACGTGGCGCTCGAGGGTCTCGCCGCCCCTCTGGTCGAAGATGCGAACCTCAGCCTGGTACTGGTACTGGTTACACTCGCGGAAATCCTCAAACACGGTGTACTCGGGGTACCAGCGATATCCCAGCCTGGTCAGGAGATCGACCAAAATGGCCGGGAACCCAGTCCTCTCAGTGGCCTGTGTCAGGCGCACGTGCTGTCTTGCGGGACGCATCTGAAAATAAGATTGACGGATGTCAATGACAGTGTGTGTAATACATATTCAGGAGAAAAGAGTAGATAGTCCAGCGCTCCGGATCGATGTGATTCGAGAACCTAATGTTAGAGTTAGTAAAATCTTTGACCCGAAAGAGAAGAGAAAGTAGAGCATAGAGTATAGGAAAGGAGTAAAAGGTACTAATACCACCCAATTGAGATGTGGGCCCGTAAGCCACAACATCAGCGTTAGTAAAGTTTTTCAAACACTAGACTCAACTTCGGCCAAGGAGTTGGAAAGGGGGCTACCTACAGGTAGTTGGCTCTGATACCAACTTGTGACGCCCTCGATTTAATCGTACGCTAATCATACACGCAAATGCGTACGATCAAACCCAAGGACTCACGGGAAGATACCACAACACAACTCTAGACACAAATAAAATAACATCAGCTTCATATTACAAGCCAGGGGCCTCGAGGGCTAGAATACGAAAGCTCGATAAACACACGAGTCAGCAAAAGCAACAAATATCTGAGTACAGACATAAAACATGGGGTGCCTTAGAGAAGGCTAGCACAAAAGATACAACGATCGAACGAGGCGAGGCCTCCTGCCTCGGAACCTCCTAACTACTCCTGATCATCAGCGGCCTCCACGTAGTAGTAGGCACCGTCGGGGTAGCAGTCGTCGGCGACGGGGACCTCCATCTCCTGGGCTCCATCATCTGGTCGCAGCAAACGGATTAAGGGGACAAGGGGGAGCAAAGCAGCGGTGAGTACTCATCCAAAGTACTCGCAAGTCTTACATCAGAACTATTCTAATTATGCATCAGTATCAAAGAAGGGGGTTATGTGTGGACTGACTGCAGCAATGCGAGAATAGAGAGAGAAAGCCTAGTCCTATCGAAGACTAGCATCTTCAGGGTCTTGCAGCAATAGACGAGAGTAGAACAGGGGGGACACATTAATAGTCATATTGTTGCAGCAAAATTAAAGTGAGGTCACGCCTAAGGATCCTCCCTCGACTCCCTGCGAGGAAGAAATCCCGAGGCAAACTAATTCCAGTTAAGTAACAATTGTAGTTGTATAAGATCGGGGCACAACTCCAAGCCGTCCTGTAACCGTGGACACGGCTATCCGAATAGTTAATTTTCATCCCTGCAGGGGTGCACCACATGTCCCGTCACGCTCGATAACACTCTGGCCGGACATACTTTTCTGGGTCCTGCCCGGCCTCGGAATATCGACACGTCGCAGCCCCACCTGAGACTAATCAAAGAGGCCAGCCCGCCGGTCTAAATCCTAAGCACAAAGGGTTCATGGGCCCAGTTCCCCTTCACACTCCTGCACGTGGCGTGGGCGGCCGACGTCAGTCCTAGCATCCCTTAATCACAAGCACGATGCATCTCGGGACCACTCGGGCGCGCGCCGCTACATTGCTGGCATCTGAAAAGCTTCGGCTGATACCGCGACGCCGAGTACCCATAATTCTTCCCGCGTAGCCGGTTAGTGCGAAAAGGTCTCCGACCAACCCAAATCAAATACCAAAATCCATTAGCATTTTAATTAGGCAAGCAACACAGTCTCACGGGAATCCACCCGTCTTACAACTAAACACCAATGATCCCAGTAACATGGTCGAGTATCTGTGTGGTTGTAACATCGGGGGGAATCCGAGGAATCACCCTCGTTGGATCCCGAACGATGTACCCGTCAAGGTGGGCTTAGAGGAATCACCCTCAGGGTCCCACACTTGCGGGGTTGCACGACGGAGGCGTCATCGGGAATGGTGAAAGAGGAATCACCCTCGATAACCACGACCGACTAGCTATACTACAGAGATATCATCAGGAGTACTTAGCGAGGTGTCACCCTCGGTACCCGATAGTATCTCTGTAGTGTCGTACAACGAAGGGGGTGAATGTGCTGTGTCGGGTCTGGCTCGTCGATCCCAGATCGAGATTTGAAAACAAGCGGGGCAACTGAACTACGGGGTCAGAGGGGATGACTGCTCCACCTATACTAAGCATATTAAAGGTACAGGACTGAAAGTAGCAGTTCATCAAAAACAGGCTATGCATCAGATATAGGAGCTAACTACAACAGTAGCAAAATACTAATGCAAGCAGTAGAAAGAAAGACAGGCGATATAGGAATGATCAAGGGGAATTTGCTTGCCTTGCTGCTCTGCGGCAAAGGACTGATCGGCAGGGTCGTAGATGTACCCGGCAGCAGCGTCAGTCTCGGGGTCTACCGGTAAGAAGAGGGGGAAGAAACAATAAATAATAGCACCGGTGCAACACAAAGTATGACATGGCAAGATGCAGGCTAGACATGAGCTAACGCAGCAACATCCGTCATAGACGGGTCGGAAGAATATCTGACGATATTTTCCGGGTCTCGGGCTACTACCGGTTACACTGGAAACGGAGGAAAAGTTCCAAGTTTGCTATGCTAGGGACGCGTGACAGACGAACGGGCCGTGTATCCGGGTTCGTCTCGTTTTGCTGATCAACTTTCATGTTGAAAATATTTTGATCTGACTTACGGATTATTTAATATTAATTTTCAAAGTTTTATTAATTATTTAGGAATTAAAAACAGATTTAGCTATTTTAATAAAATCCTATTATGACATCATCACGATGTCATGCTGACATCAGCAGTTGACTGGTCAACTGACCAACGGGTCCCGAACGTCATAGGCATAAGTTTTATTTAAGATTAAATATTAATTAATCAGATTAATTTAGTGGGGGACCCACGTGTCATACTCTAATTATTCTAATTAATTAATTTAACTAATATATCTATTTATTTATTTATTTAATAAAAAACATTATTTTTATTTATTATTTTTAATCATCGCGTGGGGCCTCCGTGTCATAGACAGCGGGTGCATTGGCCCCACCGGTAAGTGACCTAAGGCTATTTACTCATATTTTTTCTTATTAGATACCTAACCGTACAAATACCGTATTCCTCTAAATATCCATATACGCAAATACATACATCACATCTCATACATACATACATACATACGCACCTAATACATCATTTGTTTTTATTTCTTTTATTTTCTCTCAAAACTCTCATCTCTCACTCTTTGTTAACACACACAAAACAACTCTGTGCTAACTCCACCTAGAAGAACCGAATGTTCAAATCCTCCTACCGGAGTCTACCGTCGACGGATCAAGGTCCCGTTTGCCGGAACGGAACCGGGACGGCGAGGAGATCGACATGGTGGGAGGAGCCCGAGGAGGGGCTCACCGACGGTGACGAGACGGCCCGATGAAGCCGGAGTTCGCGGGAAGGGGCGGAGGAGACGGCGTGGTTCCGGTGGTGAAGGGGACGGTGATGATGGTGGTGACGTGCCGGCGAGGGGGAGCCGGCCGGATCCGGCGAGGTGATGACGTCTCCCTGCCCGGTCCCTCCCGGACCGAGCGGGAGAAGGCCGACGGGGGCCGGGGCTCGCCGCGGGAAGAAGGATCGAGGGGGGCCGGGGCTCGCCGCGGGAAGGAGGAGGCCGAGGGGCTCGCCGGCGGGAGGAGGTGGCGCGCCGGCCAGGGAGGGGGGCTCGCCGGACAGGGAGGCAGGGGAGGCCGTGAGGGGGGCTGCCGGCGGGAGGAGGAGAGGCCGCCGGCCGAGGTGGGGCGAGGTGGAGGAGGGGGCGACAGGAGGGGAGCCGAGGTGGACCTTTTGACCAGATTTCTTGTAATCAAAATTGATTAAAAAGGATCTCCTCAATGGGTGGAAATCCACCACTAATTTTATAATGAGCAAAAATTTCACTAGCCTCTTTAGTGATGAATCTAAACTTGTGGGCTAGAAATATAGTGGTGTCACGCTTAGCGGAAGCAAGCTGAATATTAGAGAACTCAAGAAAAACCCTTTGTATGCAAGGATGCATATGAACAAACTTTCTCTCAAGTTCAATTATTAGTAGTGTTATGGGTCCACAAGACTATTAGTTTTATTGACGATAGACCCTTCTAAAGTAGGTAGCATACTAGTACAAGTAAAGAAATCTTGATTAACACCTTTTCCGATGATATTGCCACTATCTATGCAGAGTTTTTTTTGTATGAATGATAGTAGGTTATCTATGGGAATCATTATTCTCTTCAAGATTATTACTATCATTTTCAATGTAAAACTCCCGATAATGAGACATGGTGGCAACGAATAGATCTAGCACACAAGCAAGCGAACAAAAAGACGAACGGAAAAAGGGCGAATAAAAAGGCAAATCTTTTTGGTATTTTATGAAAATCGTTTTAGAAGTGGGGGAGAGGAACATGAGAGGGAAATGGCAAATAAAGTAAATGCAAGAGATAAGTTTGTGATGGGTACTTGATAGGCTTGATCATGCTATCTATCCTCCCCGGCAACGGCGCCAGAAATCCTTCTTCCTACCTCTTGAGCTTGCGTTGGTTTTCCCTTGAAGAGAAAAGGGTGATGCAGCAAAGTATATAAGTATTTCCCTCAGTTTGTTGAGAACCAAGGTATCAATCCTGTAGGAGGAAGAAACAAGGCCCCAATAGTAGTACCTACACAAAGAATCAAACACTTGCACCCAATGCTATAAAGGGGTTGTCAATCCCTGCAGAGTTATTTGCAAGGATGAGATCTGATAGAGATAGATAGAAAAGATTGCAGAAACAAAAGTAAATAAACTGGAACAAGATATTTTTGGTATTTTTTTCGTTTATAGGTCTGAAACAAAAATACGAAAAATAGACCCGGGGCCATAGTTTTCACTAGAGGCTTCTCTCATAAAAGAAAATAATATGGTGGGTGAACAATTTTCTAATATGGCAGTTGGTTGCAAACACGTCTCATGCATGACCCTAAAGTTGGAGATAACCTGTACTTGCTGGCCAAGTCACCATCTTCGACTATATTGACTTTCAAAGGGTACGAGATATATGTGAATACATTTTACACAATTGCCCAAGATAAAAAGAGCACCAACCAAAACAGTGGTGTTTGTTTTGATGCAACAAACACCAACAGTAGGCCAAAAGACACATATTATGGTTACATGGAGGAGATATGGGAACTTGACTACAGAAACAATTTGAAGTCCCTTTGTTACGGTGCAAATGGATCAATCTGAAAGGAGGCGGGGTAAAGAAAGACCCGCGGTACGGAATGACAACGGTGGATCTCAACAATCTTGGGTACACTGATGGACCATTCGTCCTAGCCAATTATGTGGCACATGTTTTCTATGTGAAGGACATGTCTACCAAGTCGAGAAAAAGAAAAGATAAGGAAGCGAATACACCATATGATGAGACAAATCTCACACCCCAAAATGTTAATAATATTTTTCTGAAGTAAAATTTTGCCTAGAATAATTTTTTTGAGAAAATGAATTGCTTCATGGCTCTTTTCAAAGCCTCTTTCAATTTTTTTTAATTTCAAGTGGCCTTTCAAATTTTCTTTTCATGCTTGAGCCCTTATTTGAGACCATATGAATTATTTATTTAATTAGAGGGGAATATTATTTTGGCTATGTTCATTTGATATTTGAATTTCTGGATTTTTGGATACTGTTTGAAACACTCCTTTCCCTTCCTAAAAAGATATTTTTCCTAGGTAGATATTTTTGATAAGTTATGTTGGAATCTGAATACTTGCATAAAACATTTCTTTTCTTTTGGTAAATCCTTGGGATATCTATTTCTAATCTTTTGACCAGATTTCTTGTAATCAAAATTGAATTGCATTTTATTTATAGGGTTGTTTTGCACTACAACCTTGTGATAAATTCTTCTAAAAATTCTACAAACATTAGTAGGTAACCAGTGATGTCTCTAGGTCACATTTATGCAAAAAAAACTACCCAAGTGTTTTGAATATTTTAAGCACAATAACTGCTTTTCTAATCTGGTCCAGAATTGAGTTTGTACTACAACCCCTAGAAATGTTCTTTCATATATTCCATAAAAATTTAGGGTTGTCAAGTATAGCATAAGATTCAATTTTGTGCAAAAATCAGACTATGTGCTATGTAAAATTTGAGCAGTACAACGATTTTTCTATTCTGGTCCAGTTTGTTGCTTTACACTGCAACCCTATGTTTCCTTGCTGTGATTGCTTTGAAATTTTGCATGCTTGTTTACAACCCTACGAAAACCTTAACTCCAGGATTTGAGCCCCATTGGATGAAAATAGATGCATGTGATAAAAGCCCCAAGTTTCTGTCGAGTATTGTGTTTTTCAAAATGTTGCATTGGCTAGTTTTGAGTTTTGCCAAACTAACCCTACCACCATTGCTAGCACTTACTGACACCCTGATCTAGTAATTTTGGTGGCCAGAAGAGCTACCTAAGTGTCCCTGGCATTTCATCAAACACCTTGGAGCATGACCAGTATTGGCATGGGTTTAAGTGTGCATTGTGGAGTTGCCACTCCACTCAAACCAGCATGTCCAGCAGTCTTGCCCTAGCCCCTAGCCTACCCCTTTGAGTTTGCACTAGCTTTGGAGCTCATCTTCGTGCCCTGGCCTTTCATCGAACGGGTGTTGTGGATGCTCTGGGTTCAACCAGAGGGCACGTTTTGTACGCGCATGTCTGAGCCGCTGCGTCCCCGTGCCCTCGCCCTTTTGGCCTGAGGAAGAGCCAGGACCAACCCCTCCCCGACCGTTGGTCGTCGCCCTGTGCGTGAGCCGTGCAATGGCAGCGCGATGGCCGTGGCCTCTTCTCTGCTGCAGCAGAGAACGACACCGCCCAAGCTTCCTCCGAGCGCCAGCAAGTGGCAGTCCCTCCCCTACCTCGCTTCCCCCTGCTGCTGCCTACTGCCCTGCTGCCCCTCCTTCGCCCTACCGCTGCTCTTGTGCACCTGAGCCCCTCCCAGCGATTGCCATCATCGGTCTTATCCGAAGCTCCATCGGAACCAACTCTAGCTAGCTATTTCAGGAGCCCTCGAGCACTCCGAGCTCCTCAGCAACCCCTCAATACCAGTACCTCCCCACCCCATCGCCGAATTTAGTCCGAGCAGCCCCTGGTGCACCTCTCTCGCATCAACCCTGCCGTTGAACCCCCTGCTCGATTTTGGAAGCCCCGAGTCCCTCTCCTCCTCCCAGTACCCCTGCTGGCCTACCCAGACCCCAAGGAGCCCGTTCCCACCATCGAGGTGAGCCGAGATCCACCTGAGATCGAAGAAGCGAGAAGGCACAAGCTCCATCCACCATTCTTGAGGTACCGCTCGACCTCGAGCTCCGCAGCAGCCCCAAACGGCAAAAATGGATGCGACACTCCTTCCCGAGCATGTCATAGCTTGAGCGTGGCGGGAGATGCCCTGTGCCGCCGGTGAGCCTGTCGAAGTGTCGCCGTCCCCTGTCCAGTGCGTGCGCGGGAGGTGGGGGAAGAACCCGACAGGCGGCCCCCACCTGTCGGTGAGCCAGCCACAGTCCCGAGTGGTGCAAAAACCCCTGGTGCATTTTCTGTTTAGTAAAACATATTTCCTGGCAGCTGTCTCAGCGAAGGCGCTTCCCCTGTTAGAAAGCATATTGCTCCCGAAGCGTTTTCTTTTATTTTTGTTTTGAAAACAGATTTGACCAGTAGGTTTGACTGGCTATAACTTTTTATAGGAAACTCCAAATCATTTGATTCTTTTTCCTACTAGCTTAGAATTTCATCTAGTTTATTTTAAAAAATCAAACAACTTTTGTATGCTGTTTTGATTATGTGTGTTAATTAAAATATTTTCAAACTAGGATTTTGAAGGGTGGGTACCTACTCCAAGATGATGGGGTACACATCACCCTCCTCAAACCTGTAAGGCAAGTATATTGAACCCGTATTTGCATGAGTTGTGTGATGATTGTGTTGGTGCTTATATCGCTTGAGTTGATGTTATGTTAATATAAGCATCACATGAAATAATGCTTTGCCTATTCATGCATGCTACTCATATTATAACAATGGTGAAATATGGTGATGGCATGTGCTAGTTATGAGAGGTCGTGGAATAACCTAGTCACGTGGAACGTGATAGGTTAGGCCTGGTCATGACACGAGCACGGTGATGCCGGTAAAACTTGGTTAACTCCAGTATCGACCTAGATAGAGTCTTGTCCGTGTCATACTTCTTATCGTGCTACCACTGTTCCCTGGATAATGGGTTCGGTAAAGTCAGTTGTAGACCTATTATCAGTCACACACCACGTAGAGGGGCCGGTATGAAGGTATCCATGGCCATGGACTAAATCCAGTCATCCGGTCAGGGGGCATGGGTGTTTCCGCTCTAGGACCAGAAGGGAATATCCCTTCCCTGTGAGCGTGCGGTATAATTTTTTGATCCCATGCTAGTCGAGGTCGGAGCCTCCCCGTCTTATGGTTTTTCCTTGGCAGCGTGGTCCGGGTGAAGCCGGGCTTCGCGGAGGAAAATCGGTGTGTGCTGATTCTCAGTGTCCACTTCTAAATGTCATACCCTGGATTAGTCATGATGGCTATTGAAAACTGTGAACTATGGGTAAAGACTACACCCTCTGTAGAGTCAAAACTATTCGAGTAGCCGTGTCCCCGGTCAAGGACGTTGTTTGACGAGTCAAGTGTCGGTCCTAGAGTCGGTCTTTGGAGTATAAACGGTGATAATAATAATGGTTGTGGTAAATCATATGATGATGTGGTGGATGATCATATTATGATTATTACTGTGGACTAACCCCTATGATTATGTTGCTGGATATCCCTCAGACGGTTCTACCTCCTGGATATTCAATATTTATTAGTGTTTCATATAAGCCCTTTATGTGGTGTCGCTCAGACGCCCGAGTGTGGCACATATAATATTACTTATTCCGTATTACCATGCTTGCTTGTTTATAAATTATTGATGGTAACATTGCTTATCCTCCTGAAGGCATCCATGAATTAAACTTTAAAGGCAAGATATTATTGTTAGTGGAATTTGCATGCATCTCACCTCCTTAAGGTGTGTTGGTTTCTTGATGTTTGCGAGTACATTCAAAGTACTCACTGGCTTGTCCCTGGCTATTGTCTTGGCCAGATTGCGTTTGGAGAGGAGCGTGATGCCGTTAACCTCGGAACCTAGGAGTTGAGGATAGCAGCCTTGTGAGATAAGAATTAATCCAGGCCAGCTGTTCCTGTGGGAATAGAGTCCCATGGGCACTGGAGATTCCTCGAGTCGCTTCCGCCATCAACCTTAGACTTTTGTTCAACGTAGTAGACCTTCATGGTCTTGTAACCCAGATTTTGTATTTTTGCTTGGATATTTTGTATCAAGTAAGTGTCTACCAGCTAACAGCAATCCTGGGGCTGGTAAACGCAAAGACATGTTTTTTGGAAATTGTATCAAGTAAGTCGCTACACCAAAGCGCCGCACAGTTCTTTGAGGGAAAAGAAACATCGTGGGAGTGGAGGACAAGATAGACGTGTCACAAGATTATGAAAAGTTTCACGAAATTCCTCCCTTCAAAGTGAAGACCGACCGAAGCATCCTGTTAAATGATGAAGATTGTCCATGGTTACAGTGCAAAGGGACACACGCGAAGAAACGTTTTGTACCCAACATCCCAATCTAGGATGTGTCCGCCTTTCACCATCATCACTTTCTTATTAGTGAGTTTTCGGGCATATGTGGAAACTCCCACTTCGGACAAACCGGAGGGAATTTTTGTGTAAGAGTTAGGGTATATATATGCATCATTCAAAGCCACGCCATCAATTTTCAACCCTTTCTCACCTCATTAGATATTTTTTCATGCATTTAACGATTTTTTCTGATCGAAATGACCCTAAAATTGAAAACTGCTACAAATGAACTCTGAAAAGGCTGAAACTTGACATGGTATCATCATTTCACCCACATAGCACGTGTTAAAAAGTTGGGAGGGTTACAGCAAAAATAGGATGCACTTCGTGTACAAAACGGACAATATCTTTCGAAGTATCAGGGTTTCGGACGAATATTCATCTCTTACAAAGGCATTTCATATTTTAAAACTTATTTCAACTCCAGACTTTTTCTGCGCTTAATATACATCATTCAAAGCTACATCATCAATTTTTAACCATTTCTCACCTCTTTGCTATTGTTCATGCATTTAATGATTTTTTTAAAGCTAAATGACCCTGAAGTTAAAAAGCGCTACAAATTAACTCTCAAAATACTGAAACTTGGCATGGTATCATCATTTCACCCACATAGCAAGTGCTAAAAAGTTGGGAGGGTTACGACAAAAACTGGATGCTCGTCGTGTACAAAATGGACAATCTCTTTCCAAGTATCAGAGTTTCGGACGAATACTCATCTCTTACAAAGGCATTTCCTTTTTTTAATAACCTAAAAATTATCAAATTTAAAGTAATGATAGAACACACTAAATTAAACATAAAAAAAGAATGACTAAAAAATCTATTTTTAATGTAAAGTTATTGACAAAATAGTAATTCACACAAATGTAAAAAAATCAAACTTAAACTATGTAAATTTGAAAACTACTAGCACTAAGAGAAATTTTGTAGTTTTTTGACATAAACAAAAATGATGCATTCAAAAACTATAAATAGTCTAACTGTTAGTCCAAAATTAAAAACAGAAATTGTCTTGTTTAGAAAAACAAAAACAATAAAAAAGAGAAAATCGACCTTTAGTCCTGGTTGGACCACCAACCGGGACTAAACGTCCCTTCCTGCGTGGAATTTGGGCCGCCAAAAATAGACCTTTAGTCTCGGTTGGTGGCTACAACCAGGACTAAAGGTGCGTGCGTGTGGGCCAAGCGCCCCACCTTTAGTCCCGTTTGGAGCCACCAACAGGGACTAAAGACCCTTTAGTCCCGCTTCGAGCTCCAATCGGGACTAATGGTCCCTAGCATATATAACTGTTGCCTTCTGCCCTTCCTAATCGACCATCATTTTCGCGACGAAACAAAATAGAGCTTCCATCGCCCTCTCCATCGCGACGCTGTCAGGCTCCCCATTTTCGCCGGTGACCCGCGCGCGGCCTCGACGTTGCTATCCGGCCGGTCTGCTCCCAAGCGCCGCCCAACCCGCACTGATGCCGCCTCCACTGATCCACGGATGCCCGCCTTGATCCTTCAAGCGCCGCCGAGGCCCGAGCCCGCGTCGGTGCCACTCCTCCCCGCCTTCAACGTCCTCCTTCGTCTCCGGCGACCATCCCTACCAGTGAGCCTCTCCTCTCCTCCCGAAATTTAGCTTTGGGTAAGGGTGATTATTGATCTTGCTTTATTAGTCTTGGCTTCAAAGATTGATGTTTGATAATTGATTGATTGAGATGAGATGAGATTTGGAAAGATGGTTTTATTTTATTGAAATTGTTTTGCTATCTGTATATTGTTGGTAAAACCGATGGTAAGTGACAATGAGTGGACAATTGCATGAAATCAGTGGCCTCGTGTACAACAATACACTTTTTCACCAAATTTTGCATGTTTATTTCCTCATAGCCCCATCTTTTGCATATCTAATCATCAAGTTTCGTGTTAAAATCAAATACGTACATTAATGGCTCCTATACTTAATGACTCTTTCTCCACTTGACTTGTCATTTGTCATATTGAAGATCGAATGCATGATCGTTTAATTTTAGTTGCCATCACTCTAATTAAATCAATTTACTGATTTTCTGTGACAATTTGTCACATTTAGTTGATTCTTTAACAAAGATTGACGGAAACATGATGTAGTGTAGTCTTGGTGGTTCCAGTCTTGCTATTTTCTGCGAGCGTAGTTCCTTTATTCTCTTCCTCTAGCCCAATAGAACCATAAAAATAAAACTGGCAAGTCAAAAGAACACAATATAGTATTTTTTTTCTTTCAATAGCCTCATTTTATTTGAATTTTATATATAACTAAGTAGTTGATCCCAACCAATATATTTATCCACCTATGGGACTATGGTACCTCAACACCAACCATGCATGGGAAAACGTCCACCTCAACATGTAACCCCTGCATGCAAAAAGCTTAAATGTTTTAATTATATTATGCAACTTACATTCAGGATTTTATAATTATATTATTTTGAACTTCAATTTTTGTATTATTAATCCAAATATGAGTGTTCATAAAATCAAATCTCACTGAAGTATTGAAATAGTTTCCTCAACAACGTGTGGGGTATCATATAATTTTATAAAATCAAATCTATACTTAATTACATTCAATCATGAAGATCATGGTGCTCAAAACGCACAAGTGTGGAAAAGTGGTAGCATTGTCCCTTCTCTCTTTTTCTCTCTCTTTTTTTTATTTTGGTGGGCTCTTTGGCCTCTTTTTTTAATGGGATTCTTTGATCTCTTTTATTTCCTCACATGGGACAATGCTCCAATAATGATGATCATCACACTTTCAACTCAAGACTTAGAGCAACTATGACTCTATATGGAATGCCTTCGGTAGTGTACCGTGGCAATGATCTAGCATGGCATAGACATCAATGGAAACATCATGCTAGCTATCTTACGATCGGGCAAAGGCAATGTAGACGTGGTGGCACATATCATGGTAGTAGTTGCATGGTAATATATCTCGGAATGACTTTGAAAAAGCCATAGTAGGTAGGTATGGCGGCTGTTTTGATGGAGGCTAGTGGTGGGTTTTGTGCACCGGCGAAAGTTACACGGCACTAAGAAGATTGTGATGGTGGAAGGTGAAAGTGCATCTAAACCATGGACTCAACTTTAGTCATGAAGAACTCATATACTTGTTGCAAAAAATTTATTAGTAATCGAAACAAAGCATTCGACGCATACTCCTAGGGGAAGGGTTGGTAGGTATAAACCATCGCGCGATCCCGACCGCCACGCAAAGGATGACAATCAATAGACTAATCATGCTAAGATTTCATCACATAGCGGTTCACCATACGTGCATGCAACCGGAATCACTAACTTCAACACAAGTATTTCTAGATCCACAACACCTTACTATCATGACTTCAATATTACCATAACCACAACTCAAAACTAATTGAGATGAATCAAACTTCTCTAACTATTCAATGCACATGAAGGTGGACGTTTTCGTATCCCTTTGGATAACTACCCCTTTTGAGACTACTTTGAAAGCATATATCAATTACCAAGCCATGCACCGCTGTGCTCTAAAAGATATAAGTGAAGCACATAGAGCAAAAGTATCTAGCTCAAAAGATATAAGTGAAGCACATGTGAGCTGAATTGTCTACCAAAAGATATAAGTGAAGCTCGACAAAATCACGGTGAGTGTATGTCTCTCTCTCTAGGTGTGCAGCAAGGATGATTGTGACAAAACAAAAAATAAATAAAAGACTACTACGATACAAGGCGCTCCAAGCAAAAACACATAACATGTGGTGAATAAAAATATAGCCCCAAGTAACGTTACCGATTTATTGAAGACGAGAGAGGGGATGCCTTCCCAGGGCATCCCCAAGCTTAGGCTTTTACGGTATCCTTGAATTTCTTGGGGTGCCTTGGGCATCCCCAAGCTTGAGCCCTTGCCACTCTTTTTGTTTTTGTCCATAAGAACTTCACCCAAAACTTGAAAACTTCACAACACAAAACTTAAACAGAAACTCGTGATAACATTAGTACAAGAAAGCAAACCACCACTTCCTTAGGTACTGTATCAAAATTAAATTATACTTGTGTTAATGTTGGGTTACTGTAATTTCAATCTTCCATGGCTAATACCCCCCGATACTATCCATAGTTTCATCAAAATAAGCAACCAACACAACAAAAACAGAATTTGTTACTAGCAGACCAGTCTGTAGCAATCTGTATGTTTCGTATACCTCTGGTACTTCAAAAATTCTGACAACTTACGAGAGTCTGACGAATTTATGTAGAAATCATCAGCAAAAAGAATCAACTCAAAATCTCTTACAGAAAAAAATGAATTTTTTTTGTGAGAAGAAAGTTTCTGTCTTTTCCAGCATGACCAAACGATCATCCTCAAAACTAATCATAACGGTTTTTCTTGGCACAAACGCAAAAAGAAACACAAAAAACAAAATCATAACAGAATTATGAAAGTGTGGAAAACACAAAACAGAAAGAAAAATGACAAATTCGTTGGGTTGCCTCCCAACAAGCGCTTTTGTTTAACGCCCTTAGCTAGGCATTCTATGATGCTCTCACAAAAGACAAGAGTTAAAGCACAACGAGAGCATCATAAAGCATGTGAAGATCACATCTAAGTCTAACATACTTCCTATGCATAGGCATTTTATAGGAAAATAATTTGGCAAGACAGCCAATAGTTGCCCTATGGAAGGAACAAGAAAGAGACAAAATAAATCTCAACATAACGAGAGGTGATTTGGTAACATGAAAGTTTCTACCAAAATATTTTCCTCTCTTATAGCGATTACATGTGGGATCATATTCAAATTCAACAATATAGCTATCCCATAGGATATTCTTCTCATGATCCACATGCATTCAAAGTTGACGCTCTTCAAAAATAGTGGGATTATCATCAAATAAAGTCATGACTTCTCCAATCCCACTTTCAGTATTTTTGCCAATATCATATTCATCATGAGGTTTGAACAAATTTTCAAGATCATAAGAAAGATCATCACCCCAATCATGATTATTGCAACAAGTAGTGGACAAAGAAAAACTAGCATCCCCAAGATTAGGGTTTTGCATAATTTAGCATGATTATCACTAATAGAATTTATAGTAAAACCATTGCAATCATGCTTTTCATCCAAGGAGCCCTCGTGAATCACTTCATGAATTTCTTCCTCACAATTTTCAGATTCACACATCTTACGCAAAACTCCAAAGAAATAGTCAATTGCCCTCAACTCACAAGCAATTTGTTCCACACGAGTGGATCTCTTAAAGAGACTAGCAAGTGGATGAGGATCCATATCACTAGATTTTCAGCAAGCGAAGATGCAAGCATATTGAGGGCACATGGCACACAAGTGAAAAGAAAGCAAGCGAGAGAACAGGGCGAATGAAAAAAGCAAAAGAAAACAACGAAGGAGAAAGGCAAATGAAAACGACAAATGTGACGTGGGGAAGAGGAAAGCGAGAGGCAACTTGCAACAAAAGTAAATGCAAGAGAAGAGTTTGTGAGACCTACTTGGATAGATCTTGATTTCTCCTCCCCAGCAACGGCGCCAAAAATACTTCTGATGTTTGTTTTGTATCCCTTGCAACGATGCCAGAAATAGTTGTGTCGACGGCACTAGGAATCCTTCACCTAGGGCTACACCTTAAGGGACTTCCTAGGAAAGTATGCAAAGGATTTCCCCTGTGGCCTTGGAGCCTTGCGTTGGTGTTCCCTCAAAGCGGAAAGGGTGATGTAGCACAACGACGGTAAGTATTTCCCTCAGTTTGAGAACCAAGGTATCAATCCGGCGGTAGAGTATCTCAAGATCCTGCACAAACACAAAAGTTTGCACCCAATGCTATGAAGGGGTTGTCAATCCCTTATAGATTGTTTGCCAAGTGAGAACTGAAAGCAACAAAGTAAAAGCGGAGATGTAAAAGATGGATGTCAATAGACCCGGGGGCCGTAGTGTTTACTAGTGGCTTCTCTCATGAAAGAAAGTAGACGGTGGATGAACAAATTACTGTCGAGCAATTGATAGAACTTGCAGAGCCGTGACGATATCTATGCAATGATTATTTCTATAGGCATCACGTCCGAAACAAGTAGACCGATACTTTCTACATCTACTACTATTACTCCACACGTCGACCGCTATCCAGCATGCATCTAGTGTATTAAGTCCATAAGAATAGAGTAACGCCTTAAGCAAGATGACATGATGTAGAGGGATAATCTCAAACCAATGATAAAAACCCCATCTTTTTACCCTTGATGGCAACTGCTTGATGTGTGCCTTGCTGCCCCTACTGTCACTGGGAAAGGTCACCACATGGCAGAACCCAAAACCAAGCACTTCTCCCATTGCAAGAATCATAGATCTAGTTGGCCAAACAAAACCCAAGACTCGGAGAGACTTACAAGGATATCAAATAAAGCATATAAGAAATCAGCAAAGTCTCAAATATATATCATAGATAATCTGATCACAAGCCCACAATTCATCGGATCTCGACAAACACACCACCAAAGAAGATTACATCGGATAGATCTCCATGAAGATCATGGATAACTTTGTATTGAAGATCCAAGAGAGAGAAGAAGCCACCTAGCTACTAACTACGAACACGTAGGCCTGAAGTGAACTACTCACGAGTCATTGGAGGGGTGATGATGGTGATGAAGAAGCCCGCCACCTCCAAAGTCCCCTCTGGCAGGGTGCCGGGAAGTGTCTCCAGATGAGATCTCGCGGAAACGGAAGCTTGCGGCGGCGGAAAAGTATTTTCGAGGCTCCCCTCATTTTTTGCGAAATATTTGGGGATTTATAGGCCAAAGACCTAGGTCAGGGGGGCGAGGGAGGCCACAAGCCTGCCCACCGCCGCCTCCCCCTGGTAGCGGAGTGGGGGCTTGTGGGCTCCCTGGAGCCCACCTGGCTTGGCCCAAAAGCCCCCTGGACTTCTTCCGTTTGGGGAAAAATAATTTCGGGGTTTTTCTTCCGTTTGGACTCTGTTCCAAAATCAGATATGAAAAGAGTCAAAAACACGGAAAAAACAGGAACTCACACTTGGCACTGAATTAATAAGTTAGTCCCAAAAAGATATAAAAAGGTACATAAAACATACAAAGAAGGCAAGATAACAGCGTGAAACCATCAAAAATTATAGATACGTTTGAGATGTTCACTCCTCCTTGATTTTTTCCTCGACGAAACCCTTCATATAGCAGAAGAGGAGGGCGAGTGGGCCAGCAGGCTGCCCACAAGCCCCCTTGGCACGGGCAGGGGGGTAGCCGTGCCAAGAAGGCTTGTGGCCACCTGCTGGCGCCCCTCTGGCGCTTCTTTGGCCCAGTATTTTTTATAAATCCGGAAAAAAATCCTCGTTGATTTTTACGGTGTTTGTAGTTGTGCAGAATACGTATCTCAACTTTGCTCCACTTTCAGGCCAGAATTCCAGCTGCCGGCATTCTCCCTCTTCATGTAAACCTTGCAAAATAAGAGATAAAAGGCATAAGAATTGTACCGTGAAGTGAAATAACAGCCCAAGAGGCGATAAATATCAACATGAAAACATGATGCAAAATGGACGTATCATGGTGGCGCAGGGAGGAGGAGGGCTCGGTGGCGCAAGGAGGAGGAGGGTACGACAGAGCTGGGGGTTTCGGGGGTGAGAGAGAGGGGTGTGAGGTGGGGCGCGACAACCTTTAGGGGAGAGAGGGGTGTGGGGGTGGGGGTCGATGGCCGTTAGGGCACATCCTCTTTGTCGTCTGCCCCCCGACGGCACAGAGGAACAAAGCAGACGGCAAAGTGAGAGGCCGTTAGGGGGAGAGAGGGGCTGCGGGGTGGGCCGCCCCGTGCTGTTTGCCGTCTGCCTAAATGCTATTTGCCCTTAGCTATCAGACGACAAAGAGCTGGCTGATGGCAAATAGTATCTTTGCCATCAGTGTGCTCTTTGCCGTCTTGTTTCTGGTAGCTGATGGCAAAGAGGATATTTGCCATCACCCAACAGATGGCAAAGTAGCAGCAAATGGCAAATTCTCTGATTCCAGTAGTGTTAGTTATCGAAGCAAAGTATTAGACGCATGCTCCTAGGGGAAGGGTCGGTAGGAGTTAACCATCGCATGATCCCGACCTTCACACAAAGGTTGACAATCATTAAGCAAATCATGCTCCAACTTCATCACATAACGGTTCACCATGCGTGCATGCTACGGGAATCACAAGCTTTAACACAAGTATTTTTTATAATTCACAATTACTTACTAGCATGACTCTCATATTACCATCTTCATATCTCAAAACTATATGCAAGGCATCAAACTTCTCACCATACTCAATGCACTTAATATGAAAGTTTTTATTATATCCCTCTTGGATGCCCATTATATTAGGACTAAATTAATAACCTAAACCTATTACCATGATGTTTAAAGAACTCTCAAAATAATATAAGTGAGGTACGAGAGTTTAATAATTTCTATAAAACACAACACCACCGTGCTCTAAAAGATATAAGTGAGGCACTAGAGCAACATTGCCTAGCTCAAATGATATAAGTGAAGCACAAAGAGTATTCTAATAAATTCACGATTTAGCGTGTCTCTCTCAAAAGATGTGTGCAGCAAGGATGATTGTGGAAAACTAAAAAGTAAAGACTAATATCATACAAGACGCTCCAAGCAAAACACATATCATGTGGTGAATAAAAATATAGCCTCAAATAAATTTACCAATGGATTGAAGAAGAAAGAGGGGATGCCTTCCAAGACAACCCCAAGCTTAGGCTCTTTGGTATCCTTGAATATGTCTTGGGGTGCCTTGGTCATCCCCAAGCCTACTCTCTTGCCACTCCTTATTGCATAGTCCATCAAACATTTACCCAAAACTTGAAAACTTCACAACACAAAACTCAACAGAAAAATCATAGATCCGTTAGTATAAGAAAAATAAAGCACCACTTTAGGTACTGTTGTAAAATCATTATTTATTTATATTGATTTAATATTTACTTTATTCCAAATTCTCCATGGTTCCTACCCCCCCCCCCCGATACAACCCATAGCTTCATTGAAATAAGAAAACAACAAAAAGAAAACAGAATCTGTCAAAAACAGAACAATCTGTAGAAATCTGTTTACTTTGAATATTTCTGTAACTCCAAAAATTCTGAAAAAATAGGAAACTCTGCGAAATTTGTAAAATAATTTTGTGTAAAATATTCAGATCAAAATCACGTTCCAGTGAATTTACAAAATTTCTTGACTGAGAGCCGAAGTTTCTATTTTTCGAGGAAAATCAACATGCAAACACCGTAGACCTTCCGAAAGGTCTTACTTGGCTCAAACACTAATTGAAACAAGAAATCATAATTATTACAAAGGTAATTACTGTGTGAGTCACTCAAAACCATAAACAAAAACAAAATCATAAAAATAAATTGGGTTGCCTCCCAACAAGCAATGTTGTTTAACGCCCCTAGCTAGGCATAATGCAATAGATGTAGGTATTGTAATAATAGTAAGGGAGATCATCAATGCTCTTCTCATACTCCCTTCTTTCAGCAGAAAATTTCCTTTGTCGCAAGAAAAAGTAATCAAAAGGGCTAAATTTAATAGGATAAGGATCATTAAGATCAAGTGCGGGAGGAATAGGTTCCTCCTTCGGCCCCCTATAGTGTATGATCACTTCATCAATGTAGGCTTTCCTTTAGCGGAAGGTTATAAGTCTATCTCTTAATATGAACTCTAATACATTATTTTTTATATAAAAATCAACATTGAGTTCAGAAATCTTATCAACCAATACCTCAATAGGAAGCCTTTTTCTCAAAAAAATTATAAGCAACATAATCCGGGGACTAGAATCCGATTATTACTTCTTGATTAAAAAGGATCTCCTCAATGGGTGGAAATCCACCACTAATTTTATATTGAGCAAAAATTTCACTAGCCTCTTTAGTGATGAATCTAAACTTGTGGGCTAGAAATATAGTGGTGTCACGCTTAGCGGAAGCAAGCTGAATATTAGAGAACTCAAGAAAAACCCTTTGTATGCAAGGATGCATATGAACAAACTTTCTCTCAAGTTCAATTATTAGTAGTGTTATGGGTCCACAAGACTATTAGTTTTATTGAGGATAGACCCTTCTAAAGTAGGTAGCATACTAGTACAAGTAAAGAAATCTTGATTAACACCTTTTCCGATGATATTGCCACTATCTATGCGGAGTTTTTTTTTTGTATGAATGATAGTAGGTTATCTATGGGAATCATTATTCTCTTCAAGATTATTACTATCATTTTCAATGTAAAACTCCCGATAATGAGACATGGTGGCAACGAATAGATCTAGCACACAAGCAAGCAAACAAAAAGACGAACGGAAAAAAGGGCGAATAAAAAGGCAAATCTTTTTGGTATTTTATGAAAATCGTTTTAGAAGTGGGGGAGAGGAACATGAGAGGGAAATGGCAAATAAAGTAAATGCAAGAGATAAGTTTGTGATGGGTACTTGATAGGCTTGATCATGCTATCTATCCTCCCCGGCAACGGCGCCAGAAATCCTTCTTCCTACCTCTTGAGCTTGCGTTGGTTTTCCCTTGAAGAGAAAAGGGTGATGCAGCAAAGTATATAAGTATTTCCCTCAGTTTGTTGAGAACCAAGGTATCAATCCTGTAGGAGGAAGAAACAAGGCCCCGATAGTAGTACCTACACAAAGAATCAAACACTTGCACCCAATGCTATAAAGGGGTTGTCAATCCCTGCAGAGTTATTTGCAAGGATGAGATCTGATAGAGATAGATAGAAAAGATTGCAGAAACAAAAGTAAATAAACTGCAACAAGATATTTTTGGTATTTTTTTAGTTTATAGGTCTGAAACAAAAATATGAAAAATAGACCCGGGGCCATAGTTTTCACTAGAGGCTTCTCTCATAAAAGAAAATAATATGGTGGGTGAACAATTTTCTAATATGGCAGTTGGTTGCAAACACGTCTCATGCATGACCCTGAAGTTGGAGATAACCTGTACTTGCTGGCCAAGTCACCATCTTCGACTATATTGACTTTCAAAGGGTACGAGATACATGTGAATACATTTTACACAATTCCCCAAGATAAAAAGAGCACCAACCAAAACAGTGGTGTTTGTTTTGATGCAACAAACACCAACAGTAGGCCAAAAGACACATATTATGGTTACATGGAGGAGATATGGGAACTTGACTACAGAAACAATTTGAAGTCCCTTTGTTTCGGTGCAAATGGATAATTCTGAAAGGAGGCGGGGTAAAGAAAGACCCGCGGTACGGAATGACAACGGTGGATCTCAACAATCTTGGGTACACTGATGGACCATTCGTCCTAGCCAATTATGTGGCACATGTTTTCTATGTGAAGGACATGTCTACCAAGTCGAGAAAAAGAAAAGATAAGGAAGCGAATACACCATATGATGATACAAATGTCACACCCCAAAATGTTAATAATATTTTTCTGAAGTAAAATTTTGCCTAGAATAATTTTTTTGAGAAAATGAATTGCTTCATGGCTCTTTTAAAAGCCTCTTTCGATTTTTTTTTAATTTCAAGTGGCCTTTCAAATTTTCCTTTCATGCTTGAGCCCTTATTTGAGACCATATGAATTATTTATTTAATTAGAGGGGAATATTATTTTGGCTATGTTCATTTGATATTTGAATTTCTGGATTTTTGGATAATGTTTGAAACACTCCTTTCCCTTCCTAAAAAGATATTTTTCCTAGGTAGATATTTTTGATAAGTTATGTTGGAATCTGAATACTTGCATAAAACATTTCTTTTCTTTTGGTAAATCCTTGGGATATCTATTTCTAATCTTTTGACTAGATTTCTTGTAATCAAAATTGAATTGCATTTTATTTATAGGGTTGTTTTGCACTACAACCTTGTGATAAATTCTTCTAAAAATTCTACAAACATTAGTAGGTAACCACTGATGTCTCTAGGTCACATTTATACAAAAAAAACTACCCAAGTGTTTTGAATATTTTAAGCACAATAACTGCTTTTCTAATCTGGTCCAGAATTGAGTTTGTACTACAACCCCTAGAAATATTCTTTCATATATTCCATAAAAATTTAGGGTTGTCAAGTATAGCATAAGATTCAATTTTGTGCAAAAATCAGACTATGTGCTATGTAAAATTTGAGCAGTACAACGATTTTTCTATTCTGGTCCAATTTGTTGCTTTACACTGCAACCCTATGTTTCCTTGCTGTGATTGCTTTGAAATTTTGCATGCTTGTTTACAACCCTACGAAAACCTTAACTCCAGGATTTGAGCCCCATTGGATGAAAATAGATGCATGTGATAAAAGCCCCAAGTTTCTGTCGAGTATTGTGTTTTTCAAAATGTTGCACTCGCTAGTTTTGACTTTTGCCAAACTAACCCTACCACCATTGCTAGCACTTAGTGACACCCTGATCTAGTAATTTTGGTGGCCAGAAGAGCTACCTAAGTATCCTTGGCATTTCATCAAACACCTTGCAGCATGACCAGTATTGGCATGGGTTTAA
Organism: Hordeum vulgare subsp. vulgare; assembly: GCF_904849725.1. Classification (NCBI taxonomy): domain Eukaryota; kingdom Viridiplantae; phylum Streptophyta; class Magnoliopsida; order Poales; family Poaceae; genus Hordeum; species Hordeum vulgare. The sequence goes on along the minus strand of NC_058519.1, from coordinate 71,942,456 downwards.
GTGTGCATTGTGGAGTTGCCACTCCACTCAAACCAGCATGTCCAGCAGTCTTGCCCTAGCCCCTAGCCTACCCCTTTGAGCTTGCACTAGCTTTGGAGCCCATCTTCGTGCCCTGGCCTTTCGTCGAACGGGTGTTGTGGATGCTCTGGGTTCAACCAGAGGGCACGTTTTGTACGCGCATGTCTGAGCCGCTGCGTCCCCGTGCCTTCGCCCTTTTGGCCTGAGGAAGAGCCAGGACCAACCCCTCCCCGACCGTTGGTCGTCGCCCTGTGCGTGAGCCGTGCAATGGCAGCGCGATGGCCGTGGCCTCTTCTCTGCTGCAGCAGAGAACGACACCGCCCAAGCTTCCTCCGAGCGCCAGCAAGCGGCGGTCCCTCCCCTACCTCGCTTCCCCCTGCTGCTGCCTACTGCCCTGCTGCCCCTCCTTCGCCCTACCGCTGCTCTTGTGCACCTGAGCCCCTCCCAGCGATTGCCATCATCGATCTTATCCGAAGCTCCATCGGAACCAACTCTACCTAGCTATTTCAGGAGCCCTCGAGCACTCCGAGCTCCTCAGCAACCCCTCAATACGAGTACCTCCCCTCCCCATCGCCGAATTTAGTCCGAGCAGCCCCCGGTGCACCTCTCTCGCATCAACCCTGCCGTTGAACCCCCTGCTCGATTTTGGAAGCCCCGAGTCCCTCTCCTCCTCCCAGTACCCCTGCTGGCCTACCCAGACCCCAAGGAGCCCGTTCCCACCATCGAGGTGAGCCGAGATCCACCTGAGATCGAAGAAGCGAGGAGGCACAAGCTCCATCCACCATTCTTGAGGTACCGCTCGACCTCGAGCTCCGCAGCAGCCCCAAACGGCAAAAATGGATGCGACACTCCTTCCCGAGCATGTGCATAGCTTGAGCGTGGCGGGAGATGCCCTGTGCCGCCGGTGAGCCTGTCGAAGTGTCGCCGTCCCCTGTCCAGTGCGTGCGCGGGAGGTGGGGGAAGAACCCGACAGGCGGCCCCCACCTGTCGGTGAGCCAGCCACAGTCCCGAGTGGTGCAAAAACCCCTGGTGCATTTTTTGTTTAGTAAAACATATTTCCTGGCAGCTGTCTCAGCGAAGGCGCTTCCCCTGTTAGAAAGCATATTGCTCCCGAAGCATTTTCTTTTATTTTTGTTTTGAAAACAGATTTGGCCAGTAGGTTTGACTGGCTATAACTTTTTATAGGAAACTCCAAATCATTTGATTCTTTTTCCTACTAGCTTAGAATTTCATCTAGTTTATTTAAAAAAAATCAAACAACTTTTGTATGCTGTTTTGATTATGTGTGTTAATTAAAATATTTTCAAACTAGGATTTTGAAGGGTGGGTACCTACTCCAAGATGATGGGGTACACATCACCCTCCTCAAACCTGTAAGGCAAGTATATTGAACCCGTATTTGCATGAGTTGTGTGATGATTGTGTTGGTGCTTATATCGCTTGAGTTGATGTTATGTTAATATAAGCATCACATGAAATAATGCTTTGCCTATTCATGCATGCTACTCACATTATAACAATGGTGAAATATGGTGATGGCATGTGCTAGTTATGAGAGGTCGTGGAATAACCTAGTCACGCGGAACGTGATAGGTTAGGCCTGGTCATGACACGAGCACGGTGATGCCGGTAAAACTTGGTTAACTCCAGTATCGACCTAGATAGAGTCTTGTCCGTGTCATACTTCTTATCGTGCTACCACTGTTCCCTAGATAATGGGTTCGGTAAAGTCAGTTGTAGACCTATTATCAGTCACACACCACGTAGAGGGGCCGGTATGAAGGTATCCATGGCCATGGACTAAATCCAGTCATCCGGTCAGGGGGCATGGGTGTTTCCGCTCTAGGACAAGAAGGCAATATCCCTTCCCTGTGAGCGTGCGGTATAATTTTTTGATCCCATGCTAGTCGAGTTCGGAGCCTCCCCGTCTTATGGTTTTTCCTTGGCAGCGTGGTCCGGGTGAAGCTGGGCTTCGCGGAGGAAAATCGGTGTGTGCTGATTCTCAGTGTCCACTTCTAAATGTCGTACCCTGCATTAGTCATGATGGCTATTGAAAACTGTGAACTATGGGTAAAGAGTACACCCTCTGTAGAGTCAAAACTATTCGAATAGCCGTGTCCCCGGTCAAGGACGTTGTTTGACGAGTCAAGTGTCGGTCCTAGAGTCGGTCTTTGGAGTATAAACGGTGATAATAATAATGGTTGTGGTAAATCATATGATGATGTGGTGGATGATCATATTATGATTATTACTGTGGACTAACCCCTATGATTATGTTGCTGGATATCCCTCGGACGGTTCTACCTCCTGGATATTCAATGTTTATTAGTGTTTCATATAAGCCCTTTATGTGGTGTCGCTCAGACGCCCGAGTGTGGCACATATAATATTACTTATTCCGTATTACCATGCTTGCTTGTTTATAAATTATTGATGGTAACATTGCTTATCCTCCTGAAGGCATCCATGAATTAAACTTTAAAGGCAAGATATTATTGTTAGTGGAATTTGCATGCATCTCACCTCCTTAACGTGTGTTGGTTTCTTGATGTTTGCGAGTACATTCAAAGTACTCACTGGCTTGTCCCTGGCTATTGTCTTGGCCAGATTGCGTTTGGAGAGGAGCGCGATGCCGTTAACCTCGGAACCTAGGAGTTGAGGATAGCAGCCTTGTGAGATAAGAATTAATCCAGGCCAGCTGTTCCTGTGGGAATAGAGTCCCATGGGCACTGGAGATTCCTCGAGTCGCTTCCGCCGTCAACCTTAGACTTTTGTTCAACCTAGTAGACCTTCATGGTCTTGTAACCCAGATTTTGTATTTTTGCTTGGATATTTTGTATCAAGTAAGTGTGTACCAGCTAACAGCAATCCTGGGGCTGGTAAACGCAAAGACATGTTTTTTGGAAATTGTATCAAGTAAGTCGCTACACCAAAGCGCCGCACAGTTCTTTGAGGGAAAAGAAACATCGTGGGAGTGGAGGACAAGATAGATGTGTCACAAGATTATGAAAAGTTTCACGAAATTCCTCCCTTCAAAGTGAAGACCGACCGAAGCATCCTGTTAAATGATGAAGATTGTCCATGGTTACAGTGGAAAGGGACACACGCGAAGAAAAGTTTTGTACCCAACATCCCAATCTAGGATGTGTCCGCCTTTCACCATCATCACTTTCTTATTAGTGAGTTTTCGGGCTTATGTGGAAACTCCCACTTCGGACAAACCGGAGGGAATTTTTGTGTAAGAGTTAGGGTATATATATGCATCATTCAAAGCCACGCCATCAATTTTCAACCCTTTCTCACCTCATTAGATATTTTTTTTCATGCATTTAACGATTTTTTGTGATCGAAATGACCCTAAAATTGAAAACGGCTACAAATGAACTTTGAAAAGGCTGAAACTTGACATGGTATCATCATTTCACCCACATAGCACGTGTTAAAAAGTTGGGAGGGTTACAGCAAAAATAGGATGCACTTCGTGTACAAAACGGACAATATCTTTCGAAGTATCAGGGTTTCGGACGAATATTCATCTCTTACAAAGGCATTTCATATTTTAAAACTTATTTCAACTCCAGACTTTTTCTGCGCTTAATATACATCATTCAAAGCTACATCATCAATTTTTAACCATTTCTCACCTCTTTGCTATTGTTCATGCATTTAATGATTTTTTAAAGCTAAATGACCCTGAAGTTAAAAAGCGCTACAAATTAACTCTCAAAATACTGAAACTTGGCATGGTATCATCATTTCACCCACATAGCAAGTGCTAAAAAGTTGGGAGGGTTACGACAAAAACTGGATGCTCGTCGTGTACAAAATGGACAATCTCTTTCCAAGTATCAGAGTTTCGGACGAATACTCATCTCTTACAAAGGCATTTCCTTTTTTTAATAACCTAAAAATTATCAAATTTAAAGTAATGATAGAACACACTAAATTAAACATAAAAAAAGAATGACTAAAAAATCTATTTTTAATGTAAAGTTATTGACAAAATAGTAATTCACACAAATGTAAAAAAATCAAACTTAAACTATGTAAATTTGAAAACTACTAGCACTAAGAGAAATTTTGTAGTTTTTTGACATAAACCAAAATGATGCATTCAAAAACTATAAATAGTATAACTGTTAGTCCAAAATTAAAAACAGAAATTGTCTTGTTTAGAAAAACAAAAACAATAAAAAAGAGAAAATCGACCTTTAGTCCTGGTTGGACCACCAACCGGGACTAAACGTCCCTTCCTGCGTGGAATTTGGGCCGCCAAAAATAGACCTTTAGTCTCGGTTGGTGGCTACAACCAGGACTAAAGGTGCGTGCGTGTGGGCCAAGCGCCCCACCTTTAGTCCCGTTTGGAGCCACCAACAGGGACTAAAGACCCTTTAGTCCCGCTTCGAGCTCCAATCGGGACTAATGGTCCCTAGCATATATAACTGTTGCCTTCTGCCCTTCCTAATCGACCATCATTTTCGCGACGAAACAAAATAGAGCTGCCATCGCCCTCTCCATCGCGACGCTGTCAGGCTCCCCATTTTTGCCAGTGACCCGCGCGCGGCCTCGACGTTGCTATCCGGCCGGTCTGCTCCCAAGCGCCGCCCAGCCCGCACCGATGCCGCCTCCACTGATCCACGGATGCCCGCTCCTTCAAGCACCGCCGAGGCCCAAGCCCGCGTCGGTGCCACTCCTCCCCGCCTTCAACGTCCTCCTTCGTCTCCGGTGACCATCCCTACCAGTGAGCCTCTCCTCTCCTCCCGAAATTTAGCTTTGGGTAAGGGTGATTATTGATCTTGCTTTATTAGTCTTGGCTTCAAAGATTGATGTTTGATAATTGATTGATTGAGATGAGATGAGATTTGGAAAGATGGTTTTATTTTATTGAAATTGTTTTGCTATCTGTATATTGTTGGTAAAACCGATGGTAAGTGACAATGAGTGGACAACTGCATGAAATCAGTGGCCTCGTGTACAACAATACACTTTTTCACCAAATTTTGCATGTTTATTTCCTCATAGCCCCATCTTTTGCATATCTAATCATCAAGTTTCGTGTTAAAATCAAATACGTACATTAATGGCTCCTATACTTAATGACTCTTTCTCCACTTGACTTGTCATTTGTCATATTGAAGATCGAATGCATGATCGTTTTATTTTAGTTGCCATCACTCTAATTAAATCAATTTACTGATTTTCTGTGACAATTTGTCACATTTAGTTGATTCTTTAACAAAGATTGACGGAAACATGATGTAGTGTAGTCTTGGTGGTTCCAGTCTTGTTATTTTCTGCGAGCGTAGTTCCTTTATTCTCTTCCTCTAGCCCAATAGAACCATAAAAATAAAACTGGCAAGTCAAAAGAACACAATATAGTATTTTTTTTCTTTCAATAGCCTCATTTTATTTGAATTTTATATATAACTAAGTAGTTGATCCCAACCAATATATTTATCCACCTATGGGACTATGGTACCTCAACACCAACCATGCATGGGAAAACGTCCACCTCAACATGTAACCCCTGCATGCAAAAAGCTTAAATGTTTTAATTATATTATGCAACTTACATTCAGGATTTTATAATTATATTATTTTCAACTTCAATTTTTGTATTATTAATCCAAATATGAGTGTTCATAAAATCAAATCTCACTGAAGTATTGAAATAGTTTCCTCAACAACATGTGGGGTATCATATAATTTTATAAAATCAAATCTATACTTAATTACATTCAATCATGAAGATCATGGTGCTCAAAACGCACAAGTGTGGAAAAGTGGTAGCATTGTCCCTTCTCTCTTTTTCTCTCTCTTTTTTTTATTTTGGTGGGCTCTTTGGCCTCTTTTTTTAATGGGATTCTTTGGTCTCTTTTATTTCCTCACATGGGACAATGCTCCAATAATGATGATCATCACACTTTCAACTCAAGACTTAGAGCAACTATGACACTATATGGAATGCCTTCGGTAGTGTACCGTGGCAATGATCTAGCATGGCATAGACATCAATGGAAACATCATGCTAGCTATCTTACGATCGGGCAAAGGCAATGTAGACGTGGTGGCACATATCATGGTAGTAGTTGCATGGTAATATATCTCGGAATGACTTTGAAAAAGCCATAGTAGGTAGGTATGGCGGCTGTTTTGATGGAGGCTAGTGGTGGGTTTTGTGCACCGGCGAAAGTTACACGGCACTAAGAAGATTGTGATGGTGGAAGGTGAAAGTGCATCTAAACCATGGACTCAACTTTAGTCATGAAGAACTCATATACTTGTTGCAAAAAATTTATTAGTAATCTAAACAAAGCATTCGGCGCATACTCCTAGGGGAAGGGTTGGTAGGTATAAACCATCGCACGATCCCGACCGCCACGCAAAGGATGACAATCAATAGACTAATCATGCTAAGATTTCATCACATAGCGGTTCACCATACGTGCATGCAACGGGAATCACTAACTTCAACACAAGTATTTCTAGATCCACAACACCTTACTATCATGACTTCAATATTACCATAACCACAACTCAAAACTAATTGAGATGAATCAAACTTCTCTAACTATTCAATGCACATGAAGGTGGAAGTTTTCGTATCCCTTTGGATAACTACCCCTTTTGAGACTACTTTCAAAGCATATATCAACTACCAAGCCATGCACCGCTGTGCTCTAAAAGATATAAGTGAAGCACATAGAGCAAAAGTATCTAGCTCAAAAGATATAAGTGAAGCACATGTGAGCTGAATTGTCTACCAAAAGATATAAGTGAAGCTCGACAAAATCACGGTGAGTGTATGTCTCTCTCTCTAGGTGTGCAGCAAGGATGATTGTGACAAAACAAAAAATAAATAAAATACTCCTACGATACAAGGCGCTCCAAGCAAAAACACATAACATGTGGTGAATAAAAATATAGCCCCAAGTAACGTTACCGATTTATTGAAGACGAGAGAGGGGATGCCTTCCCAGGGCATCCCCAAGCTTAGGCTTTTACGGTATCCTTGAATTTCTTGGGTTGCCTTGGGCATCCCCAAGCTTGAGCTCTTGCCACTCTTTATGTTTTTGTCCATAAGAACTTCACCCAAAACTTGAAAACTTCACAACACAAAACTTAAACAGAAACTCGTGATAACATTAGTACAAGAAAGCAAACCACCACTTCCTTAGGTACTGTATCAAACTTAAATTATACTTGTTTTGATGTTGGGTTACTGTAATTTCAATCTTCCATGGCTAATACCCCCCGATACTATCCATAGTTTCATCAAAATAAGCAACCAACACAACAAAAACAGAATTTGTTAATAGCAGACCAGTCTGTAGCAATCTGTATGTTTCGTATACCTCTGGTACTTCAAAAATTCTGACATCTTACGAGAGTCTGACGAATTTATGTAGAAATCATCAGCAAAAAGAATCAACTCAAAAGCTCTTACAGAAAAAAATGAATTTTTTTTGTGAGAAGAAAGTTTATGTCTTTTCCAGCATGACCAAACGATCATCCTCAAGACTAATCATAACGGTTTTTCTTGGCACAAACGCAAAAAGAAACACAAAAAACAAAATCATAACAGAATTATGAAAGTGTGGAAAACACAGAACAGAAAGAAAAATGACAAATTCGTTGGGTTGCCTCTCAACAAGCGCTTTTGTTTAACGCCCTTAGCTAGGCATTCTATGATGCTCTCACAAAAGACAAGAGTTAAAGCACAACGAGAGCATCATAAAGCATGTGAAGATCACATCTAAGTCTAACATACTTCCTATGCATAGGCATTTTATAGGAAAAAAAATTGGCAAGACAACCAATAGTTGCCCTATGGAAGGAACAAGAAAGAGACAAAAGAAATCTCAACATAACGAGAGGTGATTTGGTAACATGAAAGTTTCTACCAAAATATTTTCCTCTCTCATAGCGATTACATGTGGGATCATATTCAAATTCAACAATATAGCTATCCCATAGTATATTCTTCTCATGATCCACATGCATTCAAAGTTGACGCTCTTCAAAAATAGTGGGATTATCATCAAATAAAGTCATGACTTCTCCAATCCCACTTTCAGTATTTTTGCCAATATCATATTCATCATGAGGTTTGAACAAATTTTCAAGATCATAATAAAGATCATCACCCCAATCATGATTATTGCAACAAGTAGTGGACAAAGCAAAACTAGCATCCCCAAGATTAGGGTTTTGCATAATTTAAGCATGATTATCACTAATAGAATTTATAGTGAAACCATTGCAATCATGCTTTTCATCCAAGGAGCCCTCGTGAATCACTTCATGAATTTATTCCTCACAATTTTCAGATTCACACATCTTACGCAAAACTCCAAACAAATAGTCAATTGCCCTCAACTCACTAGCAATTTGTTCCACACGAGTGGATCTCTTAAAGAGACTAGCAAGTGGATGAGGATCCATATCACTAGATTTTCAGCAAGCGAAGATGCAAGCATATTGAGGGCACATGGCACACAAGTGAAAAGAAAGCAAGCGAGAGAACAGGGCGAACGAAAAAAGCAAAAGAAAACAATGAAGGAGAAAGGCAAATGAAAACGACAAATGTGACGTGGGGAAGAGGAAAGCGAGAGGCAACTTGCAACAAAAGTAAATGCAAGAGAAGAGTTTGTGAGACCTACTTGGATAGATCTTGATTTCTCCTCCCCAGCAACGGCGCCAAAAATACTTCTGATGTTTGTTGTGTATCCCTTGCAACGATGCCAGAAATAGTTGTGTCGACGGCACCAGGAATCCTTCACCTAGGGCTACACCTTAAGGGACTTCCTAGGAAAGTATGCAAAGGATTTCCCCTGTGGCCTTGGAGCCTTGCGTTGGTGTTCCCTCAAAGCGGAAAGGGTGATGTAGCACAACGACGGTAAGTATTTCCCTCAGTTTGAGAACCAAGGTATCAATCCGGCGGTAGAGTATCTCAAGATCCTGCACAAACACAAAAGTTTGCACCCAATGCTATGAAGGGGTTGTCAATCCCTTATAGATTGTTTGCCAAGTGAGAACTGAAAGCAACAAAGTAAAAGCGGGGATGTAAAAGATGGATGTCAATAGACCTGGGGGCCCTAGTGTTTACTAGTGGCTTCTCTCATGAAAGAAAGTAGACGGTGGATGAACAAATTACTGTCGAGCAATTGATAGAACTTGCAGAGTCGTGACGATATCTATGCAATGATTATTTCTATAGGCATCACGTCCGAAACAAGTAGACCGATACTTTCTGCATCTACTACTATTACTCCACACGTCGACCGCTATCCAGCATGCATCTAGTGTATTAAGTCCATAAGAATAGAGTAACGCCTTAAGCAAGATGACATGATGTAGAGGGATAATCTCAAACCAATGATAAAAACCCCATCTTTTTACCCTTGATGGCAACTGCTTGATGTGTGCCTTGCTGCCCCTACTGTCACTGGGAAAGGTCACCACATGGCAGAACCCAAAACCAAGCACTTCTCCCATTGCAAGAATCATAGATCTAGTTGGCCAAACAAAACCCAAGACTCGGAGAGACTTACAAGGATATCAAATCAAGCATATAAGAAATCAGCAAAGTCTCAAATATATATCATAGATAATCTGATCACAAGCCCACAATTCATCGGATCTCGACAAACACACCACCAAAGAAGATTACATCGGATAGATCTCCATGAAGATCATGGATAACTTTGTATTGAAGATCCAAGAGAGAGAAGAAGCCACCTAGCTACTAACTACGGACCCGTAGGCCTGAAGTGAACTACTCACGAGTCATTGGAGGGGTGATGATGGTGATGAAGAAGCCCGCCACCTCCAAAGTCCCCTCTGGCAGGGTGCCGGGAAGTGTCTCCAGATGAGATCTCGCAGAAACGGAAGCTTGCGGCGGCGGAAAAGTATTTTTGAGGCTCCCCTCATTTTTTGCGAAATATTTGGGGATTTATAGGCCAAAGACCTAGGTCAGGGGGGCCAGGGAGGCCACAAGCCTGCCCACCGCCGCCTCCCCCCTGGTGGCGGAGTGGGGGCTTGTGGGCTCCCTGGAGCCCACCTGGCTTGGCCCAAAAGCCCCCTGGACTTCTTCCGTTTGGGGAAAAATCATTTCGGGGTTTTTCTTCCGTTTGGACTCCGTTCCAAAATCAGATATGAAAAGAGTCAAAAACACGGAAAAAACAGGAACTGACACTTGGCACTGAATTAATAAGTTAGTCCCAAAAAGATATAAAAAGGTACATAAAACATACAAAGAAGGCAAGATAACAGCGTGAAACCATCAAAAATTATAGATACGTTTGAGATGTATCACTCCTCCTTGATTTTTTCCTGGACGAAACCCTTCATATAGCAGAAGAGGAGGGCGAGTGGGCCAGCAGGCTGCCACAAGCCCCCTTGGCACGGCCAGGGGGTGGCCGTGCCAAGAATGCTTGTGGCCACCTACTGGCGCCCCTCTGGCGCTTCTTTGGCCCAGTATTTTTTATAAATCCGGAAAAAAAATCCTCGTTGATTTTTACGGTGTTTGTAGTTGTGCAGAATACGTATCTCAACTTTGCTCCACTTTCAGGCCAGAATTCCAGCTGACGGCATTCTCCCTCTTCATGTAAACCTTGCAAAATAAGAGATAAAAGGCATAAGAATTGTACCGTGAAGTGAAATAACATCCCAAGAGGCGATAAATATCAACATGAAAACATGATGCAAAATGGACGTATCATGGTGGCGCAGGGAGGAGGAGGGCTCGGTGGCGCAAGGAGGAGGAGGGTGCGACAGAGGTGGGGGTTTCGGGGGTTAGAGAGAGGGGTGTGAGGTGGGGCGCGACAACCTTTAGGGGAGAGAGGGGTGTGGGGGTGGGGGTCGATGGCCGTTAGGGCACATCCTCTTTGTCGTCTGCCCCCCGACGGCACAGAGGAACAAAGCAGACGGCAAAGTGAGAGGCCGTTAGGGGGAGAGAGGGGGTGCGGGGTGGGCCGCCCCGTGCTCTTTGACGTCTGCCTAAATGCTATTTGCCGTCAGCTGTCAGACGACAAAGAGCTGGCTGATGGCAAATAGTATCTTTGCCATCAGTGTGCTCTTTGCCGTCTTGTTTCTGGTAGCTGATGGCAAAGAGGATCTTTGCCATCACCCAACAGATGGCAAAGTAGCAGCAAATGGCAAATTCTCTGATTCTAGTAGTGTTAGTTATCGAAGCAAAGTATTAGACGCATGCTCCTAGGGGAAGGGTCGGTAGGAGTTAACCATCGCATGATCCCGACCTCCACACAAAGGTTGACAATCATTAAGCAAATCATGCTCCAACTTCATCACATAACGGTTCACCATGCGTGCATGCTACGGGAATCGCAAGCTTTAACACAAGTATTTTTTATAATTCAGAATTACTTACTAGCATGACTCTCATATTACCATCTTCATATCTCAAAACTATATGCAAGGCATCAATCTTCTCACCATACTCAATGCACTTAATATGAAAGTTTTTATTATATCCCTCTTGGATGCCCATTATATTAGGACTAAATTAATAACCTAAACCTATTACCATGATGTTTAAAGAACTCTAAAAATAATATAAGTGAGGTACGAGAGTTTAATAATTTCTATAAAACACAACACCACCGTGCTCTAAAAGATATAAGTGAGGCACTAGAGCAACATTGCCTAGCTCAAATGATATAAGTGAAGCACAAAGAGTATTCTAATAAATTCACGATTTAGCGTGTCTCTCTCAAAAGATGTGTGCAGCAAGGATGATTGTGGAAAACTAAAAAGTAAAGACTAATATCATACAAGACGCTCCAAGCAAAACACATATCATGTGGTGAATAAAAATATAGCCTCAAATGAATTTACCAATGGATTGAAGAAGAAAGAGGGGATGCCTTCCAGGACAGCCCCAAGCTTAGGCTCTTTGGTATCCTTGAATATGTCTTGGGGTGCCTTGGTCATCCCCAAGCCTACTCCTTGCCACTCCTTATTGCATAGTCCATCAAACATTTACCCAAAACTTGAAAACTTCACAACACAAAACTCAACAGAAAAATCATAGATCCGTTAGTATAAGAAAAATAAAGCACCACTTTAGGTACTGTTGTAAAATCATTATTTATTTATATTGATTTAATATTTACTTTATTCCAAATTCTCCATGGTTCATACCCCCCCGATACAACCCATAGCTTCATTGAAATAAGAAAACAACAAAAAGAAAACAGAATCTGTCAAAAACAGAACAGTCTGTAGAAATCTGTTTACTTTGAATATTTCTGTAACTCCAAAAATTCTGAAAAAATAGGAAACTCTGCGAAATTTGTAAAATAATTTTGTGTAAAATATTCAGATCAAAATCACGTTCCAGTGAATTTACAAAATTTCTTGACTGAGAGCCGAAGTTTCTATTTTTCGAGGAAAATCAACATGCAAACACCGTAGACCTTCCGAAAGGTCTTACTTGGCTCAAACACTAATTGAAACAAGAAATCATAATTATTTGTCGGGACCCCGATCCTAAGCCATAGGAATCCAGCTTGTAACACATCGCATCTCTTTGTGGTCTCACGCACGGTTAACTCCACGGCTGCAGCCTTACCTTAGCCGGGACCGTTTGCGTCTTTTGACTCACGTATGCGATCGTGTCGCTAGCATTCCAATGTCAAAGAACCCGGATCGACATGTCTAGTCATAAACCAAAGTGGCAATTCCGCACAAGGACAGACATACATGACCCAACAAAGCAGGTGTCGGTCATCAACGAACGTAGACGAGTCGTAGCAAGCTACAAGGACTCCATTACGTCGCGTGACATTTCCCCAAAGGGGACAGACACAGCAGCTAAGAAGGACACATGCCGGTCAACCAATGCGTCCGGAGCAGTAGCGAACTACCAAGGCTCGTTGGATCACAAAGGGGCATTTCCTTGTAAGGAGTGCTACTAAAGTTCACGACTAGGTATTCGAACCCCATACATATCAAGTAAGACACACGTACGCATGGCATACCGATATGTATAGATACATCGATGGCATCACAACATAACCATAAGCATACAAGCTTTATTTAAGAGGCTCGGAAGAGCCACATACATATTATTACACATTAAGGGTCTCACGACCCAAAATATCAGTCACACAATACAAGCCAGCGGAAGAGTTATAAGCTGTCTGGGTACAGACAGAGCAGCTAGGAGGCACATGGCCTGACTATACTACAGAGCCGACGTAGGGCAGATCGTAGCTGGGACACCAGCTACTCGTCGTCGTCGATGTCTACGAAGAACCCTCCATTAGGGTCATTAACAACCTCTGCAACATGATTAAGCAAACATGAGTACGAAGGTACTCAGCAAGACTTTAGGATGGCTAACTACTCATGCAAGGTATCAAGAAGGTATTGTGGGGTTTCATGCGGAAAGCCAGCATTTGACTCGTGGCTAGACAACTTGCTTTTGAAATTAGTTTTGACAACTAGATTTCTCGCACACGAGTCCACTAACACCACAACAATACACTATCGTGGAATCATTCCGTCTCCATACGGAAATGCCGTCCACGACACTCACGCTTATCTTGACAATTTTATGAGTAGCCATTGAAGTTATCTATGAACAACATATGTCTCCAAGTAGTCCATATCCGCGGACGCGGCTATTCGAATAGATCATAACCCTGCAGGGGTGTACTTCGTCACACACGCTCCCGCCACTTATCGCCATGTGCATGTCATGCACCTCGGCAACCTTCAAGCGGAAGCCCAGCGAGGGAGTCGGCCACGACCGTTAACCACACTAGTACCTAGTCCAGGTTTATCGCCTATCTGAGAGTAACCCGTACGGAAGTCCGGCCGAGGTTTCCGCCACGGCCTCAAATGATGTGCGCAGGGTTCCCAAGCCCACCATCCGGGTGCCACTTGGTACACCGTGCCACTGCCTACCGCATCACGATCCACCTCTCAGGTCAGCACCATGCACGGCCTCCAGCATTACTATAAACACCAGAAACTACTTGCAACTCCTGGACCGAGTACTACGCGATTAATAGGCCGAGCGGGGTCATATTTCAGGGCCCAGCATGTGGTAGTATCTAGTCTTGGATTTCATACACGGAACTCAGTTCCTAAGGACGGTTCCAATGAAACAACCCGCCATGTACTCCTACACAGCCTTTCACCGGTACCTTTACCAAATCAAGTTCAACACACGACCTTTGCTCACCGAACACATTCCACATTTCTGTTCATCTCCCAGATGACAGACCATACACAACTCTAAGCATAGCATGCATAGCAGGATAAGGCACATCATAGCTCAAGCAACTACCAGGTATGCTAGGTTGCAAGGTTCGGCTATTTACTGTGACAAGGATAGGTCATGCAAAGGAAGTGGGTTCAACAAACATGGCAAAAGCATTTGAAGCATTTGATCCTAATGCAATAAGTAAGTGCAGGAGCAAGAACATGGGATTTATAGGGATGATCAAAATGGTTGCTTGCCTTGTTGCTCAGAGGAGGAACGATATCCGTCGGACGGATATTCGGTGGAATCCGGGGGTGCGGAGCCTACCGAAATGAACGGCAACATTCAATAACAATCATATGCAATCAAAATGATGCATGAGCATGACATGAGAATGCAAAGTGATGAGTTATTATAATCAAGATTTTTTAGGTTTAGAGTTGATTTGAATCACATTCGAATAGCAATTCAAACGGGTATTCCCGGATACCGGTTTAATTGATTCGACCTGATGCTCAGATCAACCTATTGTTAACATGCATGAAATGTCATGTTATGGTACTGATTTACATCTAGGGCAGTGTGTGATCATTGCATTTATAATGAAATTTGGATATATTTGCAAATTCCATTTATAAAGTGATTAAAAGAATTGAATTATTCCTTATTTCACAATTTAGGGTTCTGTAACTTTTCAAACATAGTTGAAAATAGCATAATCAGAATCCTTGAATTTTTCTGATACTTTTTCATATATAAATTATTTTCATTGGAATTACAGATTAATTTCTATGATTTTTGCAATTTTTAGCAATTTCCTGAATTATTTCTATACTGGAAATTCCATTTATTGCATCAGGCTGACGTCAGCAGGTCAGCCGACCTGTGCAGGTCAAACCTGACAGGGGGGGCCCCACTGGTCAGCCTCTCTGGGACTAATCCCGCGCTGACCAGCCCCTAATTAGGGTTTGACCAAGCGTGGGGCCCTCTGGCAGCGACTCAGGGGAGGGCGATTAGGCCCTAATGGCCGGCCACGTCGACGGCCACCGGAGGGTGGTCGCCGGCGACCAAACCCGCGGAGGAGGGCTCGCCGGAGGCGACCTAGACGGCGCTGCACAGCACCAAATCGCACGCAGATGGCAGCTACAGCTAGCTCGCGAAGCGGCCGATCTGGCAGGACCAACTGGGGAGGCTAGGGTCGCCGGAAGAGGCGTCGGCGACGAGCCGGAGCGGCGGCCGAAGCTCGGGCGTCGTCGGGGGGCTTGAATCAGAGGGATCCAGGCTTAGATCTTAGCTGCTACGGCATCTACGCGTCGTCCTGGAGCTTCTGGTGCTTACGGGAGGACGAGCTGGACATCGGAGGGCTACCGGCGACGAGCGGCAGCGGCGGTGCTCGTCGGGCTCCGGTGGAACTAGGGCTAGAGGAGGGGATCGACGGGGAAAGCTTAGGGAAAACCACCGCATGCTCACAGGGAGTGCAGAGAAGAGCTCGGACGGCTCGGGGAAGGCCTGGGGGCGACGAATCGACGGGAGAGGTCCGGCGGCCGGAGGAAGAAGACGACGGCGTTGCGGGCGTTGCAGGGCTCGAGGGGACTTCGGCTTCTGCAGAGACGACCAGGGCGACGAGGCGGATCTAATGGCGTGCTCAGGGAGGGGTTCCTATGGCCAGGGCAACGGCCAGCTCGAGCTCGAGCTCGGCTCTAATGGCGGTAGTAGGGAGAAGGAGGGGATCCAGGCGGAGGGAAAGAACCGAGGCGGGGAATGGATAGGAGAGGCTCTGGGGAGCTTATCCCCGCCGTCGCCAGCGCGAACCGGCGGCCAGGCAGGCACGCAGGTGCGTGGCCGCGCCGGAGGAGGCGGCGGCCACCTCCTGCTGCCTACTGGCGCGGGGAAGGGGACGAGCGGCGAAATGGGCTGGGCCTGGCGTGGGCGTCAGGTAAGTCTTTTCCTTTTTCTTCTGCTTTTGTTTTTCTGTTTTGCTATTTATTGCTTTGCTAATTATTTCAGCTCCAAAACAAAAAGTAAAAACTATTTTAAACCTCCTGAAATATTTGTTATAATGTCCCCACTCATTTCCAAGACTTTCAACATTTTTGGAAAATTATAGCTTCTGTTTTCAAAATTTTAAATTTGAAACCAGTGGCTTTTGCATTTATTTAAAATGCTTGAAGTGCCAAGGAAATATTTTTCTCCAATGCTCATTTACTTTCATGATTTATCAGAAAGTTTGAACATTTCTTGAGGCCATTTTGGGTTCATTGATTTTGAACTAGTTTGAAATTTCCTTTAGTTGAAATGGTGGCTAGGGTTTTGAGTTTTTCCTTTGCCACTTTGTTGTTTTTTGTTGAAACTTCTTAGATGCAAATACAAAGAAGACATGAGCACAATGCTATCTAGCTTAGGTTTTAGGGATGTGACATTATTACAAAGGTAATTACTGTGTGAGTCACTCAAAACCATAAACAAAAACAAAATCATAAAAATAAATTGGGTTGCCTCCCAACAAGCAATGTTGTTTAACGCCCCTAGCTAGGCATAATGCAATAGATGTAGGTATTGTAATAATAGTAAGGGAGATCATCAATGCTCTTCTCATACTCCCTTCTTTCAGCAGAAAATTTCCTTTGTCGCAATCAAAAGTAATCAAAAGGGCTAAATTTAATAGGATAAGGATCATTAAGATCAAGTGCGGGAGGAATAGGTTCCTCCTTCGGCCCCCTATAGTGTATGATCACTTCATCAATGTAGGCTTTCCTTTAGCGGAAGGTTATAAGTCTATCTCTTAATATGAACTCTAATACATTATTTTTTATATAAAAATCAACATTGAGTTCAGAAATCTTATCAACCAATACCTCAATAGGAAGCCTTTTTCTCAAAAAAATTATAAGCAACATAATCCGGGGACTAGAATCTGATTATTACTTCTTGATTAAAAAGGATCTCCTCAATGGGTGGAAATCCACCACTAATTTTATAATGAGCAAAAATTTCACTAGCCTCTTTAGTGATGAATCTAAACTTGTGGGCTATAAATATAGTGGTGTCACGCTTAGCGGAAGCAAGCTGAATATTAGAGAACTCAAGAAAAACCCTTTGTATGCAAGGATGCATATGAACAAACTTTCTCTCAAGTTCAATTATTAGTAGTGTTATGGGTCCACAAGACTATTAGTTTTATTGAGGATAGACCCTTCTAAAGTAGGTAGCATACTAGTACAAGTAAAGAAATCTTAATTAACACCTTTTCCGATGATATTGCCACTATCTATGCGGCGTTTTTTTTTGTATGAATGATAGTAGGTTATCTATGGGAATCATTATTATCTTCAAGATTATTACTATCATTTTCAATGTAAAACTCCCGATAATGAGACATGGTGGCAACGAATAGATCTAGCACACAAGCAAGCGAACAAAAAGACGAACGGAAAAAGGGCGAATAAAAAGGCAAATCTTTTTGGTATTTTATGAAAATCGTTTTAGAAGTGGGGGAGAGGAACATGAGAGGGAAATGGCAAATAAAGTAAATGCAAGAGATAAGTTTGTGATGGGTACTTGATAGGCTTGATCATGCTATCTATCCTCCCCGGCAACGGCGCCAGAAATCCTTCTTCCTACCTCTTGAGCTTGCGTTGGTTTTCCCTTGAAGAGAAAAGGGTGATGCAGCAAAGTATATAAGTATTTCCCTCAGTTTGTTGAGAACCAAGGTATCAACCCTGTAGGAGGAAGAAACAAGGCCCCAATAGTAGTACCTACACAAAGAATCAAACACTTGCACCCAATGCTATAAAGGGGTTGTCAATCCCTGCAGAGTTATTTGCAAGGATGAGATCTGATAGAGATAGATAGAAAAGATTGCAGAAACAAAAGTAAATAAACTGCAACAAGATATTTTTGGTATTTTTTTAGTTTATAGGTCTGAAACAAAAATATGAAAAATAGACCCGGGGCCATAGTTTTCACTAGAGGCTTCTCTCATAAAAGAAAATAATATGGTGGGTGAACAATTTTCTAATATGGCAGTTGGTTGCAAACACGTCTCATGCATGACCCTGAAGTTGGAGATAACCTGTACTTGCTGGCCAAGTCACCATCTTCGACTATATTGACTTTCAAAGGGTACGAGATATATGTGAATACATTTTACACAATTGCCCAAGATAAAAAGAGCACCAACCAAAACAGTGGTGTTTGTTTTGATGCAACAAACACCAACAGTAGGCCAAAAGACACATATTATGGTTACATGGAGGAGATATGGGAACTTGACTACAGAAACAATTTGAAGTCCCTTTGTTTCAGTGCAAATGGATCAATCTGAAAGGAGGCGGGGTAAAGAAAGACCCGCGGTACGGAATGACAACGGTGGATCTCAACAATCTTGGGTACACTGATGGACCATTCGTCCTAGCCAATTATGTGGCACATGTTTTCTATGTGAAGGACATGTCTACCAAGTCGAGAAAAAGAAAAGATAAGGAAGCGAATACACCATATGATGAGACAAATGTCACACCCCAAAATGTTAATAATATTTTTCTGAAGTAAAATTTTGCCTAGAATAATTTTTTTGAGAAAATGAATTGCTTCATGGCTCTTTTCAAAGCCTCTTTCGATTTTTTTTTAATTTCAAGTGGCCTTTCAAATTTTCTTTTCATGCTTGAGCCCTTATTTGAGACCATATGAATTATTTATTTAATTAGAGGGGAATATTATTTTGGCTATGTTCATTTGATATTTGAATTTCTGGATTTTTGGATAATGTTTGAAACACTCCTTTCCCTTCCTAAAAAGATATTTTTCCTAGGTAGATATTTTTGATAAGTTATGTTGGAATCTGAATACTTGCATAAAACATTTCTTTTCTTTTGGTAAATCCTTGGGATATCTATTTCTAATCTTTTGACCAGATTTCTTGTAATCAAAATTGAATTGCATTTTATTTATAGGGTTGTTTTGCACTACAACCTTGTGATAAATTCTTCTAAAAATTCTACAAACATTAGTAGGTAACCACTGATGCCTCTAGGTCACATTTATGCAAAAAAAACTACCCAAGTGTTTTGAATATTTTAAGCACAATAACTGCTTTTCTAATCTGGTCCAGAATTGAGTTTGTACTACAACCCCTAGAAATATTCTTTCATATATTCCATAAAAATTTAGGGTTGTCAAGTATAGCATAAGATTCAATTTTGTGCAAAAATCAGACTATGTGCTATGTAAAATTTGAGCAGTACAACGATTTTTCTATTCTGGTCCAATTTATTGCTTTACACTGCAACCCTATGTTTCCTTGCTGTGATTGCTTTGAAATTTTGCATGCTTGTTTACAACCCTACGAAAACCTTAACTCCAGGATTTGAGCCCCATTGGATGAAAATAGATGCATGTGATAAAAGCCCCAAGTTTCTGTCGAGTATTGTGTTTTTCAAAATGTTGCACTCGCTAGTTTTGACTTTTGCCAAACTAACCCTACCACCATTGCTAGCACTTAGTGACACCCTGATCTAGTAATTTTGGTGGCCAGAAGAGCTACCTAAGTGTCCTTGGCATTTCATCAAACACCTTGGAGCATGACCAGTATTGGCATGGGTTTAAGTGTGCATTGTGGAGTTGCCACTCCACTCAAACCAGCATGTCCAGCAGTCTTGCCCTAGCCCCTAGCCTACCCCTTTGAGTTTGCACTAGCTTTGGAGCCCATCTTTGTGCCCTGGCCTTTCGTCGAACGGGTGTTGTGGATGCTCTGGGTTCAACCAGAGGGCACGTTTTGAACGCGCATGTCTGAGCCGCTGCGTCCCCGTGCCCTCGCCCTTTTGGCCTGAGGAAGAGCCAGGACCAACCCCTCCCCGACCGTTGGTCGTCGCCCTGTGCGTGAGCCGTGCAATGGCAGCGCGATGGCCGTGGCCTCTTCTCTGCTGCAGCAGAGAACGACACCGCCCAAGCTTCCTCCGAGCGCCAGCAAGCGGCGGTCCCTCCCCTACCTCGCTTCCCCCTGCTGCTGCCTACTGCCCTGTTGCCCCTCCTTCGCCCTACCGCTGCTCTTGTGCACCTGAGCCCCTCCCAGCGATTGCCATCATCGGTCTTATCCGAAGCTCCATCGGAACCAACTCTAGCTAGCTATTTCAGGAGCCCTCGAGCACTCCAAGCTCCTCAGCAACCCCTCAATACCAGTACCTCCCCTCCCCATCGCCGAATTTAGTCCGAGCAGCCCCCGGTGCACCTCTCTCGCATCAACCGTGCCGTTGAACCCCCTGCTCGATTTTGGAAGCCCTGAGTCCCTCTCCTCCTCCCAGTACCCCTGCTGGCCTACCCAGACCCCAAGGAGCCCGTTCCCACCATCGAGGTGAGCCGAGATCCACCTGAGATCGAAGAAGCGAGGAGGCACAAGCTCCATCCACCATTCTTGAGGTACCGCTCGACCTCGAGCTCCGCAGCAGCCCCAAACGGCAAAAATGGATGCGACACTCCTTCCCGAGCATGTGCATAGCTTGAGCGTGGCGGGAGATGCCCTGTGCCGCCGGTGAGCCTGTCGAAGTGTCGCCGTCCCCTGTCCAGTGCGTGCGCGGGAGATGGGGGAAGAACCCGACAGTCTCGAGTGGTGCAAAAACCCCTGGTGCATTTTCTGTTTAGTAAAACATATTTCCTGGCAGCTGTCTCAGCGAAGGCGCTTCCCCTGTTAGAAAGCATATTGCTCCCGAAGCATTTTCTTTTATTTTTGTTTTGAAAACAGATTTGACCAGTAGGTTTGACTGGCTATAACTTTTTATAGGAAACTCCAAATCATTTGATTCTTTTTCCTACTAGCTTAGAATTTCATCTAGTTTATTTAAAAAAAATCAAACAACTTTTGTATGCTATTTTGATTATGTGTGTTAATTAAAATATTTTCAAACTAGGATTTTGAAGGGTGGGTACCTACTCCAAGATGATGGGATACACATCACCCTCCTCAAACCTGTAAGGCAAGTATATTGAACCCGTATTTGCATGAGTTGTGTGATGATTGTGTTGGTGCTTATATCGCTTGAGTTGATGTTATGTTAATATAAGCATCACATGAAATAATGCTTTGCCTATTCATGCATGCTACTCACATTATAACAATGGTGAAATATGGTGATGGCATGTGCTAGTTATGAGAGGTCGTGGAATAACCTAGTCACGCGGAACGTGATAGGTTAGGCCTGGTCATGACACGAGCACGGTGATGCCGGTAAAACTTGGTTAACTCCAATATCGACCTAGATAGAGTCTTGTCCGTGTCATACTTCTTATCGTGCTACCACTGTTCCCTGGATAATGGGTTCGGTAAAGTCAGTTGTAGACCTATTATCAGTCACACACCACGTAGAGGGGCCGGTATGAAGGTATCCATGGCCATGGACTAAATCCAGTCATCCGGTCAGGGGGCATGGGTGTTTCCGCTCTAGGACCAGAAGGGAATATCCCTTCCCTGTGAGCGTGCGGTATAATTTTTTGATCCCATGCTAGTCGAGGTCGGAGCCTCCCCGTCTTATGGTTTTTCCTTGGCAGCGTGGTCCGGGTGAAGCTGGGCTTCGCGGAGGAAAATCGGTGTGTGCTGATTCTCAGTGTCCACTTCTAAATGTCGTACCCTGGATTAGTCATGATGGCTATTGAAAACTGTGAACTATGGGTAAAGAGTACACCCTCTGTAGAGTCAAAACTATTCGAGTAGCCGTGTCCCCGGTCAAGGACGTTGTTTGACAAGTCAAGTGTCGGTCCTAGAGTCGGTCTTTGGAGTATAAACGGTGATAATAATAATGGTTGTGGTAAATCATATGATGATGTGGTGGATGATCATATTATGATTATTACTGTGGACTAACCCCTATGATTATGTTGCTGGATATCCCTCGGACGGTTCTACCTCCTGGATATTCAATATTTATTAGTGTTTCATATAAGCCCTTTATGTGGTGTCGCTCAGACGCCCGAGTGTGGCACATATAATATTACTTATTCCGTATTACCATGCTTGCTTGTTTATAAATTATTGATGGTAACATTGCTTATCCTCCTGAAGGCATCCATGAATTAAACTTTAAAGGCAAGATATTATTGTTAGTGGAATTTGCATGCATCTCACCTCCTTAACGTGTGTTGGTTTCTTGATGTTTGCGAGTACATTCAAAGTACTCACTGGCTTGTTCCTGACAATTGTCTTGGCCATATTGCGTTTGGAGAGGAGCGCGATGCCGTTAACCTCGGAACCTAGGAGTTGAGGATAGCAGCCTTGTGAGATAAGAATTAATCCAGGCCAGCTGTTCCTGTGGGAATAGAGTCCCATGGGCACTGGAGATTCCTCGAGTCGCTTCCGCCGTCAACCTTAGACTTTTGTTCAACCTAGTAGACCTTCATGGTCTTGTAACCCAGATTTTGTATTTTTGCTTGGATATTTTGTATCAAGTGTCTACCAGCTAACAACAATCCTGGGGCTGGTAAACGCAAAGACATGTTTTTTGGAAATTGTATCAAGTAAGTCGCTACACCAAAGCGCCACACAGTTCTTTGAGGGAAAAGAAACATCGTGGGAGTGGAGGACAAGATAGACGTGTCACAAGATTATGAAAAGTTTCACGAAATTCCTCCCTTCAAAGTGAAGACCGACCGAAGCATCCTGTTAAATGATGAAGATTGTCCATGGTTACAGTGCAAAGGGACACACGCGAAGAAAAGTTTTGTACCCAACATCCCAATCTAGGATGTGTCAGGCTTTCACCATCATCACTTTCTTATTAGTGAGTTTTCGAGCTTATGTGGAAACTCCCACTTCGGACAAACCGGAGGGAATTTTTGTGTAAGAGTTAGGGTATATATATGCATCATTCAAAGCCACGCCATCAATTTTCAACCCTTTCTCACCTCATTAGATATTTTTTTCATGCATTTAACGATTTTTTCTGATCAAAATGACCCTAAAATTGAAAACCGCTACAAATGAACTCTGAAAAGGATGAAACTTGACATGGTATCATCATTTCACCCACATAGCACGTGTTAAAAAGTTGGGAGGGTTACAGCAAAAATAGGATGCACTTCGTGTACAAAACGGACAATATCTTTCGAAGTATCAGGGTTTCGGACGAATATTCATCTCTTACAAAGGCATTTCATATTTTAAAAACTTATTTCAACTCCAGACTTTTTCTGCCCTTAATATGCATCATTCAAAGCTACATCATCAATTTTTAACCATTTCTCACCTCTTTGCTATTGTTCATGCATTTAATGATTTTTTTTAAAGCTAAATGACCCTGAAGTTAAAAAGCGCTACAAATTAACTCTCAAAATACTGAAACTTGGCATGGTATCATCATTTCACCCACATAGCAAGTGCTAAAAAGTTGGGAGGGTTACGACAAAAACTGGATACTCGTCGTGTACAAAATGGACAATCTCTTTCGAAGTATCAGAGTTTCGGACGAATACTCATCTCTTACAAAGGCATTTCCTTTTTTTAATAACCTAAAAATTATCAAATTTAAAGTAATGATAGAACACACTAAATTAAACATAAAAAAAGAATGACTAAAAAATCTATTTTTAATGTAAAGTTATTGACAAAATAGTAATTCACACAAATGTAAAAAAAACAAACTTAAACTATGTAAATTTGAAAACTACTATGTGACGCCCTCGATTTAATCGTACACTAATCATACACGCAAATGCGTACGATCAAACCCAAGGACTCACGGGAACATACCACAACACAACTCTAGACACAAATAAAATAACATCAGCTTCATATTACAAGCCAGGGGCCTCGAGGGCTAGAATACGAAAGCTCGATGAACACACGAGTCAGTGGAAGCAACAAATATCTGAGCACAGACATAAAACATGGGGTGCCTTAGAGAAGGCTAGCACAAAAGATACAACGATCGAACGAGGCGAGGCCTCCTGCATGGGAACCTCCTAACTACTCATGATCATCAGCGGCCTCCACGTAGTAGTAGGCACCGTCGGGGTAGCAGTCGTCGGTGGCGGGGACCTCCATCTCCTGGGCTTCATCATCTGGTCGCGGCAAACGGATCAAGGGAACAAGGGAGGAGCAAAGCAGAGGTGAGTACTCATCCAAAGTACTCGCAAGTCTTACATCAGAACTATTCTAATAATGCATCAGTATCAAAGAAGGGGGTTATATGTGGACTGACTGCAGCAATGCGAGAATAGAGAGGGAAGGCCTAGTCCTATCGAAGACTAGCATCTTCAGGGTCTTGCAGCAATAGACGAGAGTAGAACAGGGGTAACACAATAATAGACATATTGTTGCAGCAATATTAAAGTGAGGTCACGCCTAAAGATCCTCCCTCGACTCCCTGCGAGGAAGCAATCCCGAGGCAAACTAATTCCAGTTAAGTAAAAATTGTAGTTGTATAAGATCGGGGCACAACTCCAAGTCGTCCTGTAACCGTGGACACGGCTATCCGAATAGTTAATTTTCATCCCTGCAGGGGTGCACCACATGTCCCGTGACGCTCGATAACACTCTGGCCGGACATACTTTTCTGGGTCCTGCCCGGCCTCGGAATATCGACACGTCGCAGCCCCACCTAAGACTAATCAGAGAGGCCAGCCCGCCGGTCTAAATCCTAAGCACAAAGGGTTCATGGGCCCAGTTCCCCTTCACACTCCTGCACGTGGCGTGGGCGGCCGACGTCAGTTCTAGCATCCCTTAATCACAAGCGTGATGCATCTCGGGACCACTCGGGCGCGCGCCGCTACACTGCTGGCATCTGAAAAGCTTCGGCTGATACCGCGACGTCGAGTACCCATAATTCTTCCCGCGTAGCCGGTTAGTGCGAAAAGGTCTCCGACCAACCCAGATCAAATACCCAAATCCATTAGCATTTTAATTAGGCCAGCAACACACTCGTGGGAATCCACCCGTCTTACAACTAATCACCGAAGATCCCAGTAACATGGTCGAGTAACTGTGTGGTTGTAACATCGGGGGAAATCCGAGGTATCACCCTCGTTGGATCCCGAACGATGTACCCGTCAAGGTGGGCTTAGAGGAATCACCCTCGGGGGTCCCACACTCGCGGGGTTGCACGACAGAGGCGTCATCGGGAATGGTGAAAGAGGAATCACCCTCGATAACCACGACCGACTAGCTATACTACAGAGATATCATCAGGAGTACTTAGCGAGGTGTCACCCTCGGTACCCGATAGTATCTCTGTAGCGTCGTACAACAAGGGGGGGTGAATGTGCTGTGTCGGGTCTGGCTCGTCGATCAAAGATCGAGATTAGAAAACAAGCGGGGCAACTGAGCTACGGGGTCAGAGGGGGTGACTGCTCCACCTATACTAAGCAGGTTAAAGGTACATGACTGAAAGTAGCAGTTCATCAAAAATAGGCTATGCATCAGATATAGGAGCTAACTACAACATTAGCAAAATACTAATGCAAGCAGTAGGAAGAAAGACATAGGCGATATAGGAATGATCAAGGGGGGGGGTTTGCTTGCCTGGCTGCTCTGCGGCAAAGGACTGATCGGCAGGGTCGTAGATGTACCCGGCAGCAGCGTCAGTCTCGGGGTCTACCGATAAGAAGAGGGGGAAGAAACAATAAATAATAGCACCGATGCAACACAAAGCATGACATGGCAAGATGCAGGCTAGACATGAGCTAACGCAGCAACATCCGTCATAGACGGGTCGGAAGAATATCTGACGATATTTTCCGGGTCTCGGGCTACTACCGGTTATACTGGAAACGGAGGAAAAGTTCCATGTTTGCTATGCTAGGGACGCGTGACAGACGAACGGGCCGTGTATCCGGGTTCGTCTCGCTTTGCTGATCAACTTTCATGTTGAAAATATTTTGATCTGACTTACGGATTATTTAATATTAATTTTCAAAGTTTTATTAATTATTTAGGAATTAAAAACAGATTTAAAAGATTTAATGAAATCCTATTATGACATCATCGCGATGTCATGCTGACATCACATTTGACTGGTCAACTGACCACCGGGTCCCGAACGTCATAGGCACAAGTTTTATTTAAGATTAAATATTATTTAATCAGATTAGTTTAGTGGGGGACCCGCGTGTCATATTCTAATTATGTTAATTAATTATTTTAACTAATATATCTATTTATTTATTTTATAAAACATTATTTTTTTATTATTATTTATATTAACTACCGCATGGGGCCTCCCTGTCATAGACAGCGGGTGCATTGGCCCCACCGGTAAGTGACCTAAGGCTATTTTCTCATCTTTTATTTATTAGATACCTAACCGTGCAAATACCGTATTCCTCCAGTATCTATATACGCAAATACATACATCGCATATCATACTTACATGCATACATACATACATACATACATACGGCATCTAATACATCTCTTTTTTTTCATTTAACTCTCATCTCTGCCCTCTCTGTTCATCTGTTCATCTCTCAACAGAGAGGAATGGGGCAAAACTCCACCACCCTACGAGACCTCAACGGCGTCGGAAAAGGGAACTAATCTCCGGAACGGAACCGGGGCGGAAAACTGAAGGAGAGGGTGGGAGGAGCCCGTAAAAGGGCTCACCGGCGTTGCCGGGGAACGGGGCGGCGAGGCTCGGGGTGGCCGTTGTGGAGGATGACGAGGAGGCCGATGGTGCAGTGCCGGCGAGGAGGAGCCCGAGGTGGCGGTTACCGTCGGTGGCGCGGAGGTCACGGTGGACCGGAGAAGGACCGACGGGGAGGGGCCCGGTGACGGGGGTCGCCGTGGCCGGTGAGGACCCCGGCCGAAGCGCCGACGGGGAGGGGCTCGGTCGCCGGATCTGGAGGGGCAGTGAGCTCCGGCCGGCGGGGAAGGAACCGGCGGGGAGGACGGTGCAGGGCAGGCCGACGAGGCTCCCGGGGGCGGCCGGCGGGATGGAGGGTCGAGGTGGGGGCGGCTCGCCGGCGGGAGGGCCGACGGGAGGGAGGAGGAGGAGGGATCTGGGAGGGAGGAGGCCGGCGGGGGAGCTCGCCGGCGGGAGGCAGGGGAGGCCGCCGGCCAGGGAGGGGGCGAGGTGGAGAGGTGTCGTGGGGATGAGGAGGGGGTGAGATGGGGTGGATCTGGCGTGGGGGGAGAGGAAGTCACGGGAGGTGGGGGGGACCGAGAGGGAGGTCCTCTCGTGGGGGGTTGTCGGTGGGAGGGTGGGGCCCGGTTGGTGGGGGGGTGGCTCGGCAGGGGAGGGGGGTTCGTGACGAGGGAGTGGGGGGGCGCTGGCGGCGCCGTGGGAGGAGGGAGTAGCGAGGGGGGGAGGCAGCTCCCTCGCCAGGGGCTAGGGTTTGGGTGCAGGGGGCGCGGGGGGGCCTGGCCGGTTGGGCCTCTTGGCCCAGCCAGGCCACGGGGGGCTTTCTTTCTTTCTTTCTTTTTTGTTTTGTTTTGTCTTAGTTTGTTTTCCCTTTTTCCTTTTTTATTATTTCTTTTATACTTTCCTATTTATTTTATTATTTGATTTTTCTTTTTAAATACTTTCTTTTATTATATTTTCTTTTACAATTTATTATACGTACTTTAATTCTATCTTTCATATACCTATTCTTTTAATATTCGTAATGAACTTATAAAGTACTCTTCGTTTGTCTTCAAATTTTGAATCCGGACAAAACTCGAATCAACGCGGGTCTGAGATGGGAATCCGATGACGTGGCATCATTAGCGGTTGATCTCTGTAGCTTAATTACAATAATCACTGTAGCAAAAGTCGAGGATGTCACAATTCTCCCCTACTAACAAGAATTCTCGTCCCGAGAATTAAGAGGTAGAGGGAAAGAGCCCGGGGTATTCATCACGAAGATGATCCTCGCGTTCCCAAGTGGCTTCATCTTCAGAGTGATTTGACCACTGCACCTTAAGGAACTTAGTGACCTTGCGACGAGTTTTACGTTCAGCTTGGTCGAGAATGCGGACCGGATGCTCTTTATAAGAGAGGTCTTGTTGTAGCTCAAGCATATCGTGATCCACTGCTCGAATAGAGTCCTTGAAGCAGCGACGGAGCTGAGAAACATGGAAGACATCGTGAACCTGAGAAAGGTTCGCCGGCAGTTCCAATTGATAAGCCACTCTTCCACGCCTTTCGAGAATAGTGAAAGGACCAATATAACGAGGAGCTAACTTGCCCTTGATTACGAAACGGTGTGCACCTCTCATTGGTGTGACACGAAGATAAGCCTTTTCGCCATGTTGATAGACCATATCTTGATGATGACGGTCATACTGACTCTTCTGACGAGACTGAGCAGTCTTCAGATTCTCATGAATAATGCGG
Organism: Hordeum vulgare subsp. vulgare; assembly: GCF_904849725.1. Classification (NCBI taxonomy): domain Eukaryota; kingdom Viridiplantae; phylum Streptophyta; class Magnoliopsida; order Poales; family Poaceae; genus Hordeum; species Hordeum vulgare. The sequence goes on along the minus strand of NC_058519.1, from coordinate 71,913,905 downwards.
ACTTGATCTTTGACATGTTGAATAATATCCGGACCGAAGAGTGATCGTTCCCCAGTTTCTGACCAATTCAGAGGAGTCCGACACCTTCGCCCATACAATACTTCGAAAGGGGCCATCTTCAGACTAGCTTGATAGCTATTGTTGTAAGAGAACTCGGCATACGGGAGAGATTCCTCCCATTTCTTACCGAAAGAAATGACACAAGCTCGAAGCATGTCCTCGAGAATTTGGTTGACTCGTTCAACTTGTCCCTGGGATTGAGGATGAAATGCAGTGCTGAAGGACAGATGAGTCCCCATAGCCTTCTGAAAAATTTCCCAGAATTTTGAAGTAAACAAGCTACCACGGTCCGAACTGATTACCAACGGAATACCGTGAAGTGAAACAACTCTTGACATATAAAGATCTGCCAGTTGACTAGCATTAATCGTTTCTTTGACGGCTAGGAAATGTGCAACTTTGGACAGTCGATCAATGACGACAAGGATAGCATCATTACCTTTCTGAGATCTGGGAAAACCAGTGACAAAGTCCATTTCAACGTGGTCCCATTTCCACTCAGGAATAGAGATAGGTTGAAGAGTTCCAGCAGGCTTTTGGTGTTCTGCTTTGATACGCCGGCATATATCACATTCTGCCACATAGCGTGCAATGTCTTGTTTCATATTGGGCCACCAGAATCTTTGCCGGATGTCTTGGTACATCTTGGTACTACCCGGGTGAATAGACAATGGTGTGTCATGAGCTTCTTCCATCACCTTCCCAGTCATCCTGAGATTTTCCTTCTTATTTGGGACGAATAGGCGACCCTTGAAATACAAGGCGCCACCTTCATCAACAGTGAAATAGGAGGGTTTACCCTTCGCAATATAACTCTTAATCCTGTCGACATCATCGTCAAATTCTTGTATATTCTTTATGGAGCTCACAAGATCTGGTTCAACCACTAGGTTACTGAGGGAACCCTGATTAACAACACGAAGGTTCATCTTTTGATACTCTTCAGGAGGGGGAACAAGGTAACCCTGAGGAACAATGTGGAGGTTCAGCTTACGGAATTCCTCTTGCAGACGATCGTCAACCTGATGAACTTGGAGGTGGTTGAAGTATGACTTGCGACTTAAGGCATCAGCCATTACGTTAGCCTTGCCAGGGGTATATGATATACTACAGTCAAAATCTGCTATACGCTCCATCCATCTTTGTTGACGCAGGTTCAGCTCCGGTTGAGTGAACAAGTACTTCAGACTTTGATGGTCGGTGTAGATTTCACAGCGATTACCGACAAGGTATTGTCGCCATTCCTTCAATGCATGAATGACTGCGGCAAGCTCGAGATCATGAACTGGGTAGTTCTCTTCATGAGCACGCAGTTGACGTGAAGCATAAGCGATCACCTTGCGATCCTTCATTAGGACACAACCTATTCCTTGACGAGAAGCATCACAGTATATGACGAAATCCCTTTTCGTATCTGGAGGAGCAAGTACTGGAGCGGACGTCATTTTGTCCTTGAGTGCCTGGAAACTTTCCTGACATTTATCAGTCCATTCATACTTAACACCTTTGTGAAGCAGGTTGGTTAAGGGCTTCGCAATCTTGGAGAAGTTCTCGACGAATCGACGGCAATAGCTGGCGAGTCCGAGAAAACTTCTGACTTGCTTGACATTCTTCGGGGGAGTCCAGTCAAGAATAGCTTGAATTCGTTCGGGGTTGACCGCAATACCATCCTTGGAAATCACATGACCAAGGTAAGTCACTTCGTCTAGCAAAAACTCACATTTGGAATACTTCGCATAGAGTTTATGCTCCCGAAGCTTATCCAGTACAAGACGAAGATGTTCAGCATGCTCTTCTTTGTTCTTCGAAAACACCAGAATATCATCCAGATATACCATGACAAATTTGTCGAGGTAGTCCATGAATATATAATTCATCAGTCAAGAGAAGGTTGCCGGTGCATTGGTTAAGCCGAAGGACATGACGGTGTACTCGTATGATCCATATCGAGTAACAAAGGCGGTCTTTGTAATATCCTCCTTGCGAACACGGATCTGGTGGTATCCCAATCTCAAGTCGAGCTTAGAGAAAACGGTGGAACCAGCAAGTTGATCATACAAATCATTTATCCGCGGGAGAGGATATTTGTTTTGAATAGTGGCCTGGTTGATAGGACGATAGTCTTGAACCAATCGATTTGTCCCATCCTTCTTCTTAACAAAGAGAGAAGGTGCTCCCCAAGCAGAGGAACTCGGACGGATGAAACCCAGACGGAGCGAGTTGTCAATTTCTTGCTTAAGTTCAAGGAGTTCATGTGGTGGCATCTTATAAGGGCGCTTGGCAATAGGAGTGGTACCGGGTACCAAGTCAATGACAAACTCGACAGCTCGAGCAGGGGGAATCCCCGGAAGTTCTTCTGGAAAGACATCTTGGAATTCTCGGACCACTGGTATGTTTTCAATCCCTTCAAGAGGCGACGCATTTAATGCATTCAAAGCATACAGCCGTGCCTCAGCATTACGGACGAGATGAGCATGGTAGCTTACTAGTTCATCTGAAGGGTGTAGGAGGTGGACGGTTTTGGTGGCACAAACGATCGATGCCATATGAGCTTTCAACCAGTCCATCCCCAATATGAGATCAATGTTGGATGACTTTAGTAGGATGGGGTTGGCAAGGAATTCTAATCCTTCAATTTCAACTGGAACATGGGGGCAAACCACAGAGGTTCGGCATTCGCCCCCAGGGGTGTTTACCACTATCGGGATGTTCATCTCTTCGCTCCTAATGTCATGCATGTATGCAAAATTTTCCGACATAAAGGAATGCGATGCTCCTGTATCAAACAATACAGAAGCAGGTACTGAGTTAACGAGAAGTGTACCCATCACGGTAGCAGGCTGGTCTTGAGCTTGAACCATATCAATGTTGTTGGCCTGACCACGAACATAAGCAGGCTTAGTGTTGAAGTTGCGGTTCTGGTTGTTGCCACGGCCAGTTGCGGGAAGTGCCAGCTGATTCGGATTCTGCCTGCAGTCTCTAGCACGGTGACCTGGACGGCCACACTTGAAGCACAGCCCGTCCTCAGGACGGGAAGGAGGAACTCGAGGTGGTGGAGCTGGAAGCCTTGGCTTCCTAGGTGGTGGAGGAGGCAGGCGAGGTGCAGCATAGGACGGCCTCGGAGTAGGAGCAGGTGCATGGTACATGTTGTTGGGAATCCAGATCTTCCGCTTCTGTGCAGATGAGCCCGAAGATGAGCCCATGTCACGGTTGCGCTTGCTGCTATCTTTGTATTCCTGCAGACCAGTCTCAACCTGAATAGCCTTGTTCACGAGGGTGGCGAAATCAACATAGTCCTGAACGAGGAGTGTCAGCTTGATATCAGGGTGGAGGCCTTCACGGAACTTCTCCTTCCTACGTGCATCAGTCGCAATGTCTTCTTCAGCATAGCGAGATAATTCCAGAAATTCCCGCTGATAAGCATCCACAGTCTTGTTGCCCTGGACCAAGTTGCGGAACTCACGCTTCTTCCGGTCCATGATTCCCTGGGGAATGTATCGAGCACGGAAAGCAGCCTTGAACTCTGCCCAAGTGATGATAGTTCCATCGGGCTGAGAGAGCCTGTGGCTGTCCCACCATTGAGCAGCGGGACCCTTCAGAAAGTAGGCGGCAAAGTTGACATAGCTCGCCAGGGGCACATTGGCAGACTCCAGCTCATAAGAAATGTCACGAAGCCAGTCATCAGCATCAAGAGGCTGAGTTGAGCTGCGGTAGATCGCAGGGTTGGGACGGCAGAAGTCTTGTAGTGTCACGCCTTGTGGTTGGTTCATGTTCGGCCTTTGGAACTGATCCATGAGCCCTTGCATAAACTGGCGGTTCAGCTCAAACTGTTGGATCATCCCCGCCATATACTCAGGAGGCGGGGGTGGTGCATCGTTGGCAGGGCCACGCGGGCGGCCAACTAGTCTAACCATCCTGTTAAATATTTAGCAGGGGTAGTTTAGCTTAAAGTAATTGAAAGGCATCGCACGCATTCATGACGTAATCAAGCATAATGAAAGGGAAATACGATAGATACTCCATAGTAGTTGAGTTCGACATACAGACCCATACATAAGTTCGATTACAGACTAACGATTAAAAACTCGAAATTTGGCGATAGCCCGGACGCATTTGACGATACCCTGGACTCACTAGGCGGCGCGCAGGCACGCGGTGGAAGAGTACCACAACGAGATGTAGCGATAAGGCTACATCAACGTCGGAGAGGACGATCGAATCCTGGTAGCTGGCGGTGATAGAAGGTAGGGACAGGACCCTGTGTCCCGTTGTGACTCTGGTGAGGGTACCGCATCCAGTCGAGCAGCTGAGGTCCAAGTGCAGGGGTTCTACCCCCAACATCAGTCCACTCGAGAGCTGATGGTAGCTCTGTCCTGCTCGGCTCGCGGATGCGCATAGGTGGAACCCTCGGACAGTGTGATGGCTGCAGCTCTGTTAACGCATCGTAAAGACGAGCGCGCGTAGCATACAACTCCACAGTCAGAGCTCGGAAAGCACGATCCATTGCCTCAATGTACTGCACCAGAACCCGCGCGTCGTAGCGACGCGTCACGTAGGGGGCGCAGACAGCGACGTAGGAACGGTCGCTGCGCTCCCGAACGTCAGAAGCGTAGGCAGTGAGATCAGACCCAGTCTCATCCTCAACAGGAGCATGCGGGATGTATCTGAAAGGGCTCTCCTCCAGGTGAGGGTACGCTCCACGGAGACGGGTGATGGCGATGTAGGCCGCATCATGGACGGCCATCTCGACCGACACTCCAATACCACAGAACACGTGGCGCTCGAGGGTCTCGCCGCCCCTCTGGTCGAAGATGCGAACCTCAGCCTGGTACTGGTACTGGTTGTACTCGCGGAAATCCTCGAACACAGTGTACTCGGGGTACCAGCGATATCCCAGCCTGGTCAGGAGATCGACCAAAATGGCCGGGAACCCAGTCGTCTCAGTGGCCTGTGTTAGGCGCACGTGCTGCCTTGCGGGACGCATCTGAAAATAAGATTGACGGATGTCAATGACAGTGTGTGTAATACATATTCAGGAGAAAAAGAGTAGATAGTCCAGCGCTCCGGATCGATGTGATTCGAGAACCTAATGTTAGAGTTAGTAAAATCTTTGACCCAAAAGAGAAGAGAAAGTAGAGCCCAGAGTATAGGAAAGGAGTAAAAGATACTAATACCACCCAATTGAGATGTGGGCCCGTAAGCCACAACATCAGTGTTAGTAAAGTTTTTCAAACACTAGACTCAACTTCGGCCAAGGAGTTGGAAAGGGGGCTACCTACACGCAGTTGGCTCTGATACCAACTTGTGACGCCCTCGATTTAATCGTACACTAATCATACACGCAAATGCGTACAATCAAACCCAAGGACTCACGGGAAGATACCACAACACAACTCTAGACACAAATAAAATAACATCAGCTTCATATTACAAGCCAGGGGCCTCGAGGGCTAGAATACGAAAGCTCGATGAACACACGAGTCAGCGGAAGCAACAAATATCTGAGCACAGACATAAAACATGGGGTGCCTTAGAGAAGGCTAGCACAAAAGATACAACGATCGAACGAGGCGAGGCCTCCTGCCTGGGAACCTCCTAACTACTCCTGATCATCAGCGGCCTCCACGTAGTAGTAGGCACCGTCGAGGTAGCAGTCGTCGGTGGCGGGGACCTCCATCTCCTGGGCTTCATCATCTGGTCGCAGCAAACGGATCAAGGGAACAAGGGGGGAGCAAAGCAGCGGTGAGTACTCATCCAAAGTACTCGCAAGTCTTACATCAGAACTACTCTAATAATGCATCAGTATCAAAGAAGGGGGTTATATGTGGACTGACTGCAGCAATGCGAGAATAGAGAGGGAAGGCCTAGTCCTATCGAAGACTAGCATCTTCAGGGTCTTGCAGCAATAGACGAGAGTAGAATAGGAGTAACACAATAATAGACATATTGTTGCAGCAATATTAAAGTGAGGTCACGCCTAAAGATCCTCCCTCGACTCCCTGCGAGGAAGCAATCCCGAGGCAAACTAATTCCAGTTAAGTAACAATTGTAGTTGTATAAGATCGGGGCACAACTCCAAGTCGTCCTGTAACCGTGGACACGGCTATCCGAATAGTTATTTTCATCCCTGCAGGGGTGCACCACATGTCCCGTCACGCTCGATAACACTCTGGCCGGACATACTTTTCTGGGTCCTGCCCGGCCTCGGAATATCGACACGTCGCAGCCCCACCTAAGACTAATCAGAGAGGCCAGCCCGCCGGGCTAAATCCTAAGCACAAAGGGTTCATGGGCCCAGTTCCCCTTCACGCTCCTGCACGTGGCGTGGGCGGCCGACGTCAGTCCTAGCATCCCTTAATCACAAGCGCGATGCATCTCAGGACCACTCGGGCGCGCGCCGCTACACTGCTGGCATCTGAAAAGCTTCGGCTGATACCGCGACGTCGAGTACCCATAATTCTTCCCGCGTAGCCGGTTAGTGCGAAAAGGTCTCCGACCAACCCAGATCAAATACCCAAATCCATTAGCATTTTAATTAGGCCAGCAACACAGTCTCGCGGGAATCCACCCGTCTTACAACTAATCACCGGAGATCCCAGTAACATGGTCGAGTAACTGTGTGGTTGTAACATCGGGGGAAATCCGAGGTATCACCCTCGTTGGATCCCGAACGATGTACCCGTCAAGGTGGGCTTAGAGGAATCACCCTCGGGGGTCCCACACTCGCGGGGTTGCACGACAGAGGCGTCATCGGGAATGGTGAAAGAGGAATCACCCTCGATAACCACGACCGACTAGCTATACTACAGAGATATCATCAGGAGTACTTAGCGAGGTGTCACACTCGGTACCCGATAGTATCTCTGTAGCGTCGTACAACAAGGGGGGGTGAATGTGCTGTGTCGGGTCTGGCTCGTCGATCAAAGATCGAGATTAGAAAACAAGCGGGGCAACTGAGCTACGGGGTCAGAGGGGGTGACTGCTCCACCTATACTAAGCAGGTTAAAGGTACAGGACTGAAAGTAGCAGTTCATCAAAAATAGGCTATGCATCAGATATAGGAGCTAACTACAACAGTAGCAAAATACTAATGCAAGCAATAGGAAGAAAGACATAGGCGATATAGGAATGATCAAGGGGGGGGGTTTGCTTGCCTGGCTGCTCTGCGGCAAAGGACTGATCGGCAGGGTCGTAGATGTACCCGGCAGCAGCGTCAGTCTCGGGGTCTACCGGTAAGAAGAGGGGGAAGAAACAATAAATAATAGCACCAATGCAACACAAAGCATGACATGGCAAGATGCAGGCTAGACATGAGCTAACGCAGCAACATCCGTCATAGACGGGTCGGAAGAATATCTGACGATATTTTCCGGGTCTCGGGCTACTACCGGTTATACTGGAAACGAAGGAAAAGTTCCATATTTGCTATGCTAGGGACGCGTGACAGACGAACGGGCCGTGTATCCGGGTTCGTCTCGCTTTGCTGATCAACTTTCATGTTGAAAATATTTTGATCTGACTTACGGATTATTTAATATTAATTTTCAAAGTTTTATTAATTATTTAGGAATTAAAAACAGATTTAAAAGATTTAATGAAATCCTATTATGACATCATCGCGATGTCATGCTGACATCACATTTGACTGGTCAACTGACCAGCGGGTCCCGAACGTCATAGGCACAAGTTTTATTTAACTAATGATGCATTCAAAAACTATAAATAGTCTAACTGTTAGTCCAAAATTAAAAACAGAAATTGTCTTGTTTAGAAAAACAAAAACAATAAAAAAAGAGAAAATCGACCTTTAGTCCTGGTTGGACCACCAACCGGGACTAAACGTCCCTTCGTGCGTGGAATTTGGGCCGCCAAAAATAGACCTTTAGTCTCGGTTGGTGGCTACAACCAGGACTAAAGGTGCGTGTGTGTGGGCCAAGCGCCCCACCTTTAGTCTCGTTTGGAGCCACCAACAGGGACTAAAGACCCTTTAGTCCCGCTTCGAGCTCCAATCGGGACTAATGGTCCCTAGCATATATAACCGTTGCCTTCTGCCCTTCCTAATCGACCATCATTTTCGCGACGAAACAAAATAGAGCTGCCATCGCCCTCTCCATCGCGACGCTGTCCGGCTCCCCATTTTTGCCGGTGACCCGCGCGCGGTCTCGACGTTGCTATCCGGCCGGTCTGCTCCCAAGTGCCGCCCAGCCCGCACCGATGCTGCCTCCACTGATCCACGGATGCCCGCTCCTTCAAGCGTCGCCGAGGCCCGAGCCCGCGTCGGTGCCACTCCTCCCCGCCTTCAACGTCCTCCTTCGTCTCCGGCGACCATCCCTACCAGTGAGCCTCTCCTCTCCTCCCGAAATTTAGCTTTGGGTAAGGGTGATTATTGATCTTGCTTTATTAGTCTTGGCTTCAAAGATTGATGTTTGATAATTGATTGATTGAGATGAGATGAGATTTGGAAAGATGGTTTTATTTTATTGAAATTGTTTTGCTATCTGTATATTGTTGGTAAAACCGATGGTAAGTGACAATGAGTGGACAATTGCATGAAATCAGTGGCCTCGTGTACAACAATACACTTTTTCACGAAATTTTGCATGTTTATTTCCTCATAGCCCCATCTTTTGCATATCTAATCATCAAGTTTCGTGTTAAAATCAAATACGTACATTAATGGCTCCTATACTTAATGACTCTTTCTCCACTTGACTTGTCATTTGTCATATTGAAGATCGAATGCATGATCGTTTTATTTTAGTTGCCATCACTCTAATTAAATCAATTTACTGATTTTCTGTGACAATTTGTCACATTTAGTTGATTCTTTAACAAAGATTGATGGAAACATGATGTAGTGTAGTCTTGGTGGTTCCAGTCTTGCTATTTTCTGCGAGCGTAGTTCCTTTATTCTCTTCCTCTAGCCCAATAGAACCATAAAAATAAAACTGGCAAGTCAAAAGAACACAATATAGTATTTTTTTCTTTCAATAGCCTCATTTTATTTGAATTTTATATATAACTAAGTAGTTGATCCCAACCAATATATTTATCCACCTATGGGACTATGGTACCTCAACACCAACCATGCATGGGAAAACGTCCACCTCAACATGTAACCCCTGCATGCAAAAAGCTTAAATGTTTTAATTATATTATGCAACTTACATTCAGGATTTTATAATTATATTATTTTCAACTTCAATTTTTGTATTATTAATCCAAATATGAGTGTTCATAAAATCAAATCTCACTGAAGTATTGAAATAGTTTCCTCAACAACGTGTGGGGTATCATATAATTTTATAAAATCAAATCTATACTTAATTACATTCAATCATGAAGATCATGGTGCTCAAAACGCACAAGTGTGGAAAAGTGGTAGCATTGTCCCTTCTCTCTTTTTCTCTCTCTTTTTTTATTTTGGTGGGCTCTTTGGCCTCTTTTTTTAATGGGATTCTTTGGTCTCTTTTATTTCCTCACATGGGACAATGCTCCAATAATGATGATCATCACACTTTCAACTCAAGACTTAGAGCAACTATGACTCTATATGGAATGCCTTCGGTAGTGTACCGTGGCAATGATCTAGCATGGCATAGACATCAATGGAAACATCATGCTAGCTATCTTACGATCGTGCAAAGGCAATGTAGACGTGGTGGCACATATCATGGTAGTAGTTGCATGGTAATATATCTCGGAATGACTTTGAAAAAGCCATAGTAGGTAGGTATGGCGGCTGTTTTGATGGAGGCTAGTGGTGGGTTTTGTGCACCGGCGAAAGTTACACGGCACTAAGAAGATTGTGATGGTGGAAGGTGAAAGTGCATCTAAACCATGGACTCAACTTTAGTCATGAAGAACTCATATACTTGTTGCAAAAAATTTATTAGTAATCGAAACAAAGCATTCGACGCATACTCCTAGGGGAAGGGTTGGTAGGTATAAACCATCGCGCGATCCCGACCGCCACGCAAAGGATGACAATCAATAGACTAATCATGCTAAGATTTCATCACATAGCGGTTCACCATACGTGCATGCTACGGGAATCACTAACTTCAACACAAGTATTTCTAGATCCACAACACCTTACTATCATGACTTCAATATTACCATAACCACAACTCAAAACTAATTGAGATGAATCAAACTTCTCTAACTATTCAATGCACATGAAGGTGGAAGTTTTCGTATCCCTTTGGATAACTACCCCTTTTGAGACTACTTTCAAAGCATATATCAACTACCAAGCCATGCACCGCTGTGCTCTAAAAGATATAAGTGAAGCACATAGAGCAAAAGTATCTAGCTCAAAAGATATAAGTGAAGCACATGTGAGCTGAATTGTCTACCAAAAGATATAAGTGAAGCTCGACAAAATCACGGTGAGTGTATGTCTCTCTCTCTAGGTGTGCAGCAAGGATGATTGTGACAAAACAAAAACTAAATAAAAGACTCCTACGATACAAGGCGCTCCAAGCAAAAACACATAACATGTGGTGAATAAAAATATAGCCCCAAGTAACGTTACCGATTTATTGAAGACGAGAGAGGGGATGCCTTCCCAAGGCATCCCCAAGCTTAGGCTTTTACGGTATCCTTGAATTTCTTGGGGTGCCTTGGGCATCCCCAAGCTTGAGCTCTTGCCACTCTTTATGTTTTTGTCCATAAGAACTTCACCCAAAACTTGAAAACTTCACAACACAAAACTTAAACAGAAACTCGTGATAACATTAGTACAAGAAAGCAAACCACCACTTCCTTAGGTACTGTATCAAACTTAAATTATACTTGTGTTGATGTTGGGTTACTGTAATTTCAATCTTCCATGGCTAATACCCCCCGATACTATCCATAGTTTCATCAAAATAAGCAACCAACACAACAAAAACAGAATTTGTTAATAGCAGACCAGTCTGTAGCAATCTGTATGTTTCGTATACCTCTGGTACTTCAAAAATTCTGACAACTTACGAGAGTCTGACGAATTTATGTAGAAATCATCAGCAAAAAGAATCAACTCAAAAGCTCTTACAGAAAAAAATGAATTTTTTTTGTGAGAAGAAAGTTTCTGTCTTTTCCAGCATGACCAAACGATCATCCTCAAGACTAATCATAACGGTTTTTCTTGGCACAAACGCAAAAAGAAACACAAAAAACAAAATCATAACAGAATTATGAAAGTGTGGAAAACACAAAACAGAAAGAAAAATGACAAATTCGTTGGGTTGCCTCCCAACAAGCGCTTTTGTTTAACGCCCTTAGCTAGGCATTCTATGATGCTCTCACAAAAGACAAGAGTTAAAGCACAACGAGAGCATCATAAAGCATGTGAAGATCACATCTAAGTCTAACATACTTCCTATGCATAAGCATTTTATAGGAAAATAATTTGGCAAGACAACCAATAGTTGCCCTATGGAAGGAACAAGAAAGAGACAAAAGAAATCTCAACATAACGAGAGGTGATTTGGTAACATGAAAGTTTCTACCAAAATATTTTCCTCTCTCATAGCGATTACATGTGGGATCATATTCAAATTCAACAATATAGCTATCCCATAGGATATTCTTCTCATGATCCACATGCATTCAAAGTTGACGCTCTTCAAAAATAGTGGGATTATCATCAAATAAAGTCATGACTTCTCCAATCCCACTTTCAGTATTTTTGCCAATATCATATTCATCATGAGGTTTGAACAAATTTTCAAGATCATAAGAAAGATCATCACCCCAATCATGATTATTGCAACAAGTAGTGGACAAAGAAAAACTAGCATCCCCAAGATTAGGGTTTTGCATAATTTTAGCATGATTATCACTAATAGAATTTATAGTAAAACCATTGCAATCATGCTTTTCATCCAAGGAGCCCTCGTGAATCACTTCATGAATTTCTTCCTCACAATTTTCAGATTCACACATCTTACGCAAAACTCCAAAGAAATAGTCAATTGCCCTCAACTCACTAGCAATTTGTTCCACACGAGTGGATCTCTTAAAGAGACTAGCAAGTGGATGAGGATCCATATCACTAGATTTTCAGCAAGCGAAGATGCAAGCATATTGAGGGCACATGGCACACAAGTGAAAAGAAAGCAAGCGAGAGAACAGGGCGAACGAAAAAAGCAAAAGAAAACAACGAAGGAGAAAGGAAAATGAAAACGACAAATGTGACGTGGGGAAGAGGAAAGCGAGAGGCAACTTGCAACAAAAGTAAATGCAAGAGAAGAGTTTGTGAGACCTACTTGGATAGATCTTGATTTATCCTCCCCAGCAACGGCGCCAAAAATACTTCTGATGTTTGTTGTGTATCCCTTGCAACGATGCCAGAAATAGTTGTGTTGACGGCATCAGGAATCCTTCACCTAGGGCTACACCTTAAGGGACTTCCTAGGAAAGTATGCAAAGGATTCCCCCTGTGGCCTTGGAGCCTTGCGTTGGTGTTCCCTCAAAGCGGAAAGGGTGATGTAGCACAACGACGGTAAGTATTTCCCTCAGTTTGAGAACCAAGGTATCAATCCGGCGGTAGAGTATCTCAAGATCCTGCACAAACACAAAAGTTTGCACCCAATGCTATGAAGGGGTTGTCAATCCCTTATAGATTGTTTGCCAAGTGAGAACTGAAAGCAACAAAGTAAAAGCGGAGATGTAAAAGATGGATGTCAATAGACCCGGGGGCCGTAGTGTTTACTAGTGGCTTCTCTCATGAAAGAAAGTAGACGGTGGATGAACAAATTACTATCGAGCAATTGATAGAACTTGCAGAGTCGTGACGATATCTATGCAATGATTATTTCTATAGGCATCACGTCCGAAACAAGTAGACCGATACTTTCTGCATCTACTACTATTACTCCACACGTCGACCGCTATCCAGCATGCATCTAGTGTATTAAGTCCATAAGAATAGAGTAACGCCTTAAGCAAGATGACATGATGTAGAGGGATAATCTCAAACCAATGATAAAAACCCCATCTTTTTACCCTTGATGGCAACTGCTTGATGTGTGCCTTGCTGCCCCTACTGTCACTGGGAAAGGTCACCACATGGCAGAACCCAAAACCAAGCACTTCTCCCATTGCAAGAATCATAGATCTAGTTGGCCAAACAAAACCCAAGACTCGGAGAGATTTACAAGGATATCAAATCAAGCATATAAGAAATCAGCAAAGTCTCAAATATATATCATAGATAATCTGATCACAAGCCCACAATTCATCGGATCTCGACAAACGCACCACCAAAGAAGATTACATTGGATAGATCTCCATGAAGATCATGGATAACTTTGTATTGAAGATCCAAGAGAGAGAAGAAGCCACCTAGCTACTAACTACGGACCCGTAGGCCTGAAGTGAACTACTCACGAGTCATTGGAGGGGTGATGATGGTGATGAAGAAGCCCGCCACCTCCAAAGTCCCCTCTGGCAGGGTGCCGGGAAGTGTCTCCAGATGAGATCTCGCGGAAACGGAAGCTTGCGGCGGCGGAAAAGTATTTTCGAGGCTCCCCTCATTTTTTGCGAAATATTTGGGGATTTATAGGCCAAAGATCTAGGTCAGGGGGGCCAGGGAGGCCACAAGCCTGCCCACCGCCGCCTCCCCCCTGGTGGCGGAGTGGGGGCTTGTGGGCTCCCTGGAGCCCACCTGGCTTGGCCCAAAAGCCCCCTGGACTTCTTCCGTTTGGGGAAAAATCATTTCGGGGTTTTTCTTCCGTTTGGACTCCGTTCCAAAATCAGATATGAAAAGAGTCAAAAACACGGAAAAAACAGGAACTGACACTTGGCACTGAATTAATAAGTTAGTCCCAAAAAGATATAAAAAGGTACATAAAACATACAAAGAAGGCAAGATAACAGCGTGAAACCATCAAAAATTATAGATACGTTTGAGATGTATCACTCCTCCTTGATTTTTTCCTGGACGAAACCCTTCATATAGCAGAAGAGGAGGGCGAGTGGGCCAGCAGGCTGCCCACAAGCCCCCTTGGCACGGCCAGGGGGGTGGCCGTGCCAAGAAGGCTTGTGGCCACCTGCTGGCGCGCCTCTGGCGCTTCTTTGGCCCAGTATTTTTTGTAAATCCGAAAAAAAAATCCTCGTTGATTTTTACGGTGTTTGTAGTTGTGTAGAATACGTAGCTCAACTTTGCTCCACTTTCAGGCCAGAATTCCAGCTGCCGGCATTCTCCCTCTTCATGTAAACCTTGCAAAATAAGAGATAAAAGGCATAAGAATTGTACCGTGAAGTGAAATAACAGCCCAAGAGGCGATAAATATCAACATGAAAACAGGATGCAAAATGGACGTATCATGGTGGCGCAGGGAGGAGGAGGGCTCGGTGGCGCAAGGAGGAGGAGGGTGCGACAGAGGTGGGGGTTTCGGGGGTGAGAGAGAGGGGTGTGAGGTGGGGCGCGACAACCTTTAGGGGAGAGAGGGGTGTGGGGGTGGGGGTCGATGGCCGTTAGGGCACATCCTCTTTGTCGTCTGCCCCCCGACGGCACGGAGGAACAAAGCAGACGGCAAAGTGAGAGGCCGTTAGGGGGAGAGAGGGGCTGCGGGGTGGGCCGCCCCGTGCTCTTTGCCGTCTGCCTAAATGCTATTTGCCGTTAGCTGTCAGACGACAAAGAGCTGGCTGATGGCAAATAGTATCTTTGCCATCAGTGTGCTCTTTGCCGTCTTGTTTCTGGTAGCTGATGGCAAAGAGGATCTTTGCCATCACCCAACAGATGGCAAAGTAGCAGCAAATGGCAAATTCTCTGATTCCAGTAGTGTTAGTTATCGAAGCAAAGTATTAGACGCATGCTCCTAGGGGAAGGGTCGGTAGGAGTTAACCATCGCATGATCCCGACCTCCACACAAAGGTTGACAATCATTAAGCAAATCATGCTCCAACTTCATCACATAACGGTTCACCATGCGTGCATGCTACGGGAATCACAAGCTTTAACACAAGTATTTTTTATAATTCACAATTACTTACTAGCATGACTCTCATATTACCATCTTCATATCTCAAAACTATATGCAAGGCATCAAACTTCTCACCATACTCAATGCACTTAATATGAAAGTTTTTATTATATCCCTCTTGGATGCCCATTATATTAGGACTAAATTAATAACCTAAACCTATTACCATGATGTTTAAAGAACTCTCAAAATAATATAAGTGAGGTACGAGAGTTTAATAATTTCTATAAAACACAACACCACCGTGCTCTAAAAGATATAAGTGAGGCACTAGAGCAACATTGCCTAGCTCAAATGATATAAGTGAAGCACAAAGAGTATTCTAATAAATTCACGATTTAGCGTGTCTCTCTCAAAAGATGTGTGCAGCAAGGATGATTGTGGAAAACTAAAAAGTAAAGACTAATATCATACAAGACGCTCCAAGAAAAACACATATCATGTGGTGAATAAAAATATAGCCTCAAATAAATTTACCAATGGATTGAAGAAGAAAGAGGGGATGCCTTCCAGGACAGCCCCAAGCTTAGGCTCTTTGGTATCCTTGAATATGTCTTGGGGTGCCTTGGTCATCCCCAAGCCTACTCTCTTGCCACTCCTTATTGCATAGTCCATCAAACATTTACCCAAAACTTGAAAACTTCATAACACAAAACTCAACAGAAAAATCATAGATCCGTTAGTATAAGAAAAATAAAGCACCACTTTAGGTACTGTTGTAAAATCATTATTTATTTATATTGATTTAATATTTAATTTATTCCAAATTCTCCATGGTTCATACCCCCCCGATACAACCCATAGCTTCATTGAAATAAGAAAACAACAAAAAGAAAACAGAATCTGTCAAAAACAGAACAGTCTGTAGAAATCTGTTTACTTTGAATATTTCTGTAACTCCAAAAATTCTGAAAAAATAGGAAACTCTGCGAAATTTGTAAAATAATTTTGTGTAAAATATTCAGATCAAAATCACGTTCCAGTGAATTTACAAAATTTCTTGACTGAGAGCCGAAGTTTCTATTTTTCGAGGAAAATCAACATGCAAACACCGTAGACCTTTCGAAAGGTCTTACTTGGCTCAAACACTAATTGAAACAAGAAATCATAATTATTACAAAGGTAATTACTGTGTGAGTCACTCAAAACCATAAACAAAAACAAAATCATAAAAATAAATTGGGTTGCCTCCCAACAAGCAATGTTGTTTAACGCCCCTAGCTAGGCATAATGCAATAGATGTAGGTATTGTAATAATAGTAAGGGAGATCATCAATGCTCTTCTCATACTCCCTTCTTTCAGCAGAAAATTTCCTTTGTCGCAAGCAAAAGTAATCAAAAGGGCTAAATTTAATAGGATAAGGATCATTAAGATCAAGTGCGGGAGGAATAGGTTCCTCCTTCGGCCCCCTATAGTGTATGATCACTTCATCAATGTAGGCTTTCCTTTAGCGGAAGGTTATAAGTCTATCTCTTAATATGAACTCTAATACATTATTTTTTATATAAAAATCAACATTGAGTTCAGAAATCTTATCAACCAATACCTCAATAGGAAGCCTTTTTCTCAAAAAAATTATAAGCAACATAATCCGGGGACTAGAATCTGATTATTACTTCTTGATTAAAAAGGATCTCCTCAATGGGTGGAAATCCACCACTAATTTTATAATGAGCAAAAATTTCACTAGCCTCTTTAGTGATGAATCTAAACTTGTGGGCTATAAATATAGTGGTGTCACGCTTAGCGGAAGCAAGCTGAATATTAGAGAACTCAAGAAAAACCCTTTGTATGCAAGGATGCATATGAACAAACTTTCTCTCAAGTTCAATTATTAGTAGTGTTATGGGTCCACAAGACTATTAGTTTTATTGAGGATAGACCCTTCTAAAGTAGGTAGCATACTAGTACAAGTAAAGAAATCTTAATTAACACCTTTTCCGATGATATTGCCACTATCTATGCGGCGTTTTTTTTTGTATGAATGATAGTAGGTTATCTATGGGAATCATTATTATCTTCAAGATTATTACTATCATTTTCAATGTAAAACTCCCGATAATGAGACATGGTGGCAACGAATAGATCTAGCACACAAGCAAGCGAACAAAAAGACGAACGGAAAAAGGGCGAATAAAAAGGCAAATCTTTTTGGTATTTTATGAAAATCGTTTTAGAAGTGGGGGAGAGGAACATGAGAGGGAAATGGCAAATAAAGTAAATGCAAGAGATAAGTTTGTGATGGGTACTTGATAGGCTTGATCATGCTATCTATCCTCCCCGGCAACGGCGCCAGAAATCCTTCTTCCTACCTCTTGAGCTTGCGTTGGTTTTCCCTTGAAGAGAAAAGGGTGATGCAGCAAAGTATATAAGTATTTCCCTCAGTTTGTTGAGAACCAAGGTATCAACCCTGTAGGAGGAAGAAACAAGGCCCCAATAGTAGTACCTACACAAAGAATCAAACACTTGCACCCAATGCTATAAAGGGGTTGTCAATCCCTGCAGAGTTATTTGCAAGGATGAGATCTGATAGAGATAGATAGAAAAGATTGCAGAAACAAAAGTAAATAAACTGCAACAAGATATTTTTGGTATTTTTTTAGTTTATAGGTCTGAAACAAAAATATGAAAAATAGACCCGGGGCCATAGTTTTCACTAGAGGCTTCTCTCATAAAAGAAAATAATATGGTGGGTGAACAATTTTCTAATATGGCAGTTGGTTGCAAACACGTCTCATGCATGACCCTGAAGTTGGAGATAACCTGTACTTGCTGGCCAAGTCACCATCTTCGACTATATTGACTTTCAAAGGGTACGAGATATATGTGAATACATTTTACACAATTGCCCAAGATAAAAAGAGCACCAACCAAAACAGTGGTGTTTGTTTTGATGCAACAAACACCAACAGTAGGCCAAAAGACACATATTATGGTTACATGGAGGAGATATGGGAACTTGACTACAGAAACAATTTGAAGTCCCTTTGTTTCAGTGCAAATGGATCAATCTGAAAGGAGGCGGGGTAAAGAAAGACCCGCGGTACGGAATGACAACGGTGGATCTCAACAATCTTGGGTACACTGATGGACCATTCGTCCTAGCCAATTATGTGGCACATGTTTTCTATGTGAAGGACATGTCTACCAAGTCGAGAAAAAGAAAAGATAAGGAAGCGAATACACCATATGATGAGACAAATGTCACACCCCAAAATGTTAATAATATTTTTCTGAAGTAAAATTTTGCCTAGAATAATTTTTTTGAGAAAATGAATTGCTTCATGGCTCTTTTCAAAGCCTCTTTCGATTTTTTTTTAATTTCAAGTGGCCTTTCAAATTTTCTTTTCATGCTTGAGCCCTTATTTGAGACCATATGAATTATTTATTTAATTAGAGGGGAATATTATTTTGGCTATGTTCATTTGATATTTGAATTTCTGGATTTTTGGATAATGTTTGAAACACTCCTTTCCCTTCCTAAAAAGATATTTTTCCTAGGTAGATATTTTTGATAAGTTATGTTGGAATCTGAATACTTGCATAAAACATTTCTTTTCTTTTGGTAAATCCTTGGGATATCTATTTCTAATCTTTTGACCAGATTTCTTGTAATCAAAATTGAATTGCATTTTATTTATAGGGTTGTTTTTCACTACAACCTTGTCATAAATTCTTCTAAAAATTCTACAAACATTAGTAGGTAACCAGTGATGTCTCTACGTCACATTTATGCAAAAAAAACTACCCAAGTGTTTTGAATATTTTAAGCACAATAACTGCTTTTCTAATCTGGTCCAGAATTGAGTTTGTACTACAACCCCTAGAAATATTCTTTCATATATTCCATAAATTTAGGGTTGTCAAGTATAGCATAAGATTCAATTTTGTGCAAAAATCAGACTATGTGCTATGTAAAATTTGAGCAGTACAACGATTTTTCTATTCTGGTCCAATTTGTTGCTTTACACTGCAACCCTATGTTTCCTTGCTGTGATTGCTTTGAAATTTTGCATGCTTGTTTACAACCCTACGAAAACCTTAACTCCAGGATTTGAGCCCCATTGGATGAAAATAGATGCATGTGATAAAAGCCCCAAGTTTCTGTCGAGTATTGTGTTTTTCAAAATGTTGCATTGGCTAGTTTTGACTTTTGCCAAACTAACCCTACCACCATTGCTAGCACTTAGTGACACCCTGATCTAGTAATTTTGGTGGCCAGAAGAGCTACCTAAGTGTCCCTGGCATTTCATCAAACACCTTGGAGCATGACCAGTATTGGCATGGGTTTAAGTGTGCATTGTGGAGTTTCCACTCCACTCAAACCAGCATGTCCAACAGTCTTGCCCTAGCCCCTAGCCTACCCCTTTGAGTTTGCACTAGCTTTGGAGCCCATTTTCGTGCCCTGGCCTTTCGTCGAACGGGTGTTGTGGATGCTCTGGGTTCAACCAGAGGGCACGTTTTGAACGCGCATGTCTGAGCCGCTGCGTCCCCGTGCCCTCGCCCTTTTGGCCTGAGGAAGAGCCAGGACCAACCCCTCCCCGACCGTTGGTCGTCGCCCTGTGCGTGAGCCGTGCAATGGCAGCGCGATGGCCGTGGCCTCTTCTCTGCTGCAGCAGAGAACGACACCGCCCAAGCTTCCTCCGAGCGCCAGCAAGCGGCGGTCCCTCCCCTACCTCGCTTCCCCCTGCTGCTGCCTACTGCCCTGCTGCCCCTCCTTCGCCCTACCGCTGCTCTTGTGCACCTGAGCCCCTCCCAGCGATTGCCATCATCGGTCTTATCCGAAGCTCCATCGGAACCAACTCTAGCTAGCTATTTCAGGAGCCCACGAGCACTCCGAGCTCCTCAGCAACCCCTCAATACCAGTACCTCCCCTCCCCATCGCCGAATTTAGTCCGAGCAGCCCCCGGTGCACCTCTCTCGCATCAACCCTGCCGTTGAACCCCCTGCTCGATTTTGGAAGCCCAAAGTCCCTCTCCTCCTCCCAGTACCCCTGCTGGCCTACCCAGACCCCAAGGAGCCCGTTCCCACCATCGAGGTGAGCCGAGATCCACCTGAGATCGAAGAAGCGAGGAGGCACAAGCTCCATCCACCATTCTTGAGGTACCGCTCGACCTCGAGCTCCGCAGCAGCCCCAAACGGCAAAAATGGATGCGACACTCCTTCCCGAGCATGTGCATAGCTTGAGCGTGGCGGGAGATGCCCTGTGCCGCCGGTGAGCCTGTCGAAGTGTCGCCGTCCCCTGTCCAGTGCGTGCGCGGGAGGTGGGGGAAGAACCCGACAGGCGGCCCCACCTGTCGGTGAGCCAGCCACAGTCCCGAGTGGTGCAAAAACCCCTGGTGCATTTTCTGTTTAGTAAAACATATTTCCTGGCAGCTGTCTCAGCGAAGGCGCTTCCCCTGTTAGAAAGCATATTGCTCCCGAAGCGTTTTCTTTTATTTTTGTTTTGAAAACAGATTTGAACAGTAGGTTTGACTGGCTATAACTTTTTATAGGAAACTCCAAATCATTTGATTCTTTTTCCTACTAGCTTAGAATTTCATCTAGTTTATTTAAAAAAAATCAAACAACTTTTGTATGCTGTTTTGATTATGTGTGTTAATTAAAATATTTTCAAACTAGGATTTTGAAGGGTGGGTACCTACTCCAAGATGATGGGGTACACATCACCCTCCTCAAACCTGTAAGGCAAGTATATTGAACCCGTATTTGCATGAGTTGTGTGATGATTGTGTTGGTGCTTATATCGCTTGAGTTGATGTTATGTTAATATAAGCATCACATGAAATAATGCTTTGCCTATTAATGCATGCTACTCACATTATAACAATGGTGAAATATGGTGATGGCATGTGCTAGTTATGAGAGGTCGTGGAATAACCTAGTCACGCGGAACGTGATAGGTTAGGCCTGGTCATGACACGAGCACGGTGATGCCGGTAAAACTTGGTTAACTCCAGTATCGACCTAGATAGAGTCTTGTCCGTGTCATACTTCTTATCGTGCTACCATTGTTCCCTGGATAATGGGTTCGGTAAAGTCAGTTGTAGACCTATTATCAGTCACACACCACGTAGAGGGGCCGGTATGAAGGTATCCATGGCCATGGACTAAATCCAGTCATCCGGTCAGGGGGCATGGGTGTTTCCGCTCTAGGACCAGAAGGGAATATCCCTTCCCTGTGTGCGGTATAATTTTTTGATCCCATGCTAGTCGAGGTCGGAGCCTCCCCGTCTTATGGTTTTTCCTTGGCAGCGTGGTCCGGGTGAAGCTGGGCTTCGCGGAGGAAAATCGGTGTGTGCTGATTCTCAGTGTCCACTTCTAAATGTCGTACCCTGGATTAGTCATGATGGCTATTGAAAACTGTGAACTATGGGTAAAGAGTACACTCTCTGTAGAGTCAAAACTATTCGAGTAGCCGTGTCCCCGGTCAAGGACGTTGTTTGACGAGTCAAGTGTCGGTCCTAGAGTCAGTCTTTGGAGTATAAACGGTGATAATAATAATGGTTGTGGTAAATCATATGATGATGTGGTGGATGATCATATTATGATTATTACTGTGGACTAACCCCTATGATTATGTTGCTGGATATCCCTCAGACGGTTCTACCTCCTGGATATTCAATGTTTATTAGTGTTTCATATAAGCCCTTTATGTGGTGTCGCTCAGACGCCCGAGTGTGGCACATATAATATTACTTATTCCGTATTACCATGCTTGCTTGTTTATAAATTATTGATGGTAACATTGCTTATCCTCCTGAAGGCATCCATGAATTAAACTTTAAAGGCAAGATATTATTGTTAGTGGAATTTGCATGCATCTCACCTCCTTAACGTGTGTTGGTTTCTTGATGTTTGCGAGTACATTCAAAGTACTCACTGGCTTGTCCCTGGCTATTGTCTTGGCCAGATTGCGTTTGGAGAGGAGCGCGATGCCGTTAACCTCGGAACCTAGGAGTTGAGGATAGCAGCCTTGTGAGATAAGAATTAATCCAGGCCAGCTGTTCCTGTGGGAATAGAGTCCCATGGGCACTGGAGATTCCTCGAGTCGCTTCCGCCGTCAACCTTAGACTTTTGTTCAACCTAGTAGACCTTCATGGTCTTGTAACCCAGATTTTGTATTTTTGCTTGGATATTTTGTATCAAGTAAGTGTCTACCAGCTAACAGCAATCCTGGGGCTGGTAAACGCAAAGACATGTTTTTTGGAAATTGTATCAAGTAAGTCGCTACACCAAAGCGCCGCACAGTTCTTTGAGGGAAAAGAAACATCGTGGGAGTGGAGGACAAGATAGACGTGTCACAAGATTATGAAAAGTTTCACGAAATTCCTCCCTTCAAAGTGAAGACCGACCGAAGCATCCTGTTAAATGATGAAGATTGTCCATGGTTACAGTGCAAAGGGACACACGCGAAGAAAAGTTTTGTACCCAACATCCCAATCTAGGATGTGTCCGGCTTTCACCATCATCACTTTCTTATTAGTGAGTATTCGGGCTTATGTGGAAACTCCCACTTCGGACAAACCGGAGGGAATTTTTGTGTAAGAGTTAGGGTATATATATGCATCATTCAAAGCCACGCCATCAATTTTCAACCCTTTCTCATCTCATTAGATATATTTTTCATGCATTTAACGATTTTTTCTGATCGAAATGACCCTAAAATTGAAAACCGCTACAAATGAACTCTGAAAAGGCTGAAACTTGACATGGTATCATCATTTCACCCACATAGCACGTGTTAAAAAGTTGGGAGGGTTACAGCAAAAATAGGATGCACTTCGTGTACAAAACGGACAATATCTTTCGAAGTATCAGGGTTTCGGACGAATATTCATCTCTTACAAAGGCATTTCATATTTTAAAACTTATTTCAACTCCAGACTTTTTCTGCGCTTAATATGCATCATTCAAAGCTACATCATCAATTTTTAACCATTTCTCACCTCTTTGCTATTGTTCATGCATTTAATGATTTTTTTAAAGCTAAATGACCCTGAAGTTAAAAAGCGCTACAAATTAACTCTCAAAATACTGAAACTTGGCATGGTATCATCATTTCACCCACATAGCAAGTGCTAAAAAGTTGGGAGGGTTACGACAAAAACTGGATGCTCGTCGTGTACAAAATTGACAATCTCTTTCGAAGTATCAGAGTTTCGGACGAATACTCATCTCTTACAAAGGCATTTCCTTTTTTTAATAACCTAAAAATTATCAAATTTAAAGTAATGATAGAACACACTAAATTAAACATAAAAAATGAATGACTAAAAAATCTATTTTTAATGTAAAGTTATTGACAAAATAGTAATTCACACAAATGTAAAAAAATCAAATTTAAACTATGTAAATTTGAAAACTACTAGCACTAAGAGAAATTTGGTAGTTTTTTGACATAAACCAAAATGATGCATTCAAAAACTATAAATAGTCTAACTGTTAGTCCAAAATTAAAAACAGAAATTGCCTTGTTTAAAAAAACAAAAACAATAAAAAAGAGAAAATCGACCTTTAGTCCTGGTTGGACCACCAACCGGCACTAAACGTCCCTTCCTGCGTGGAATTTGGGCCGCCAAAAATAGACCTTTAGTCTCGGTTGGTGGCTACAACCAGGACTAAAGGTGCGTGCGTGTGGGCCAAGCGCCCCACCTTTAGTCCCGTTTGGAGCCACCAACAGGGACTAAAGACCCTTTAGTCCCGCTTCGAGCTCCAATCAGGACTAATGGTCCCTAGCATATATAACCGTTGCCTTCTGCCCTTCCTAATCGACCATCATTTTCGCGACGAAACAAAATAGAGCTGCCATCGCCCTCTCCATCGCGACGCTGTCAGGCTCCCCATTTTCGCCGGTGACCCGCGCGCGGCCTCGACGTTGCTATCCGGCCGGTCTGCTCCCAAGCGCCGCCCAGCCCGCACTAATGCCGCCTCCACTGATCCACGGATGCCCGCCTTGATCCTTCAAGCGCCGCCGAGGCCCGAGCCCGCGTCGGTGCCACTCCTCCCCGCCTTCAACGTCCTCCTTCGTCTCCGGCGACCATCCCTACCAGTGAGCCTCTCCTCTCCTCCCGAAATTTAGCTTTGGGTAAGGGTGATTATTGATCTTGCTTTATTAGTCTTGGCTTCAAAGATTGATGTTTGATAATTGATTGATTGAGATGAGATGAGATTTGGAAAGATGGTTTTATTTTATTGAAATTGTTTTGCTATCTGTATATTGTTGGTAAAACCGATGGTAAGTGACAATGAGTGGACAATTGCATGAAATCACTGGCCTCGTGTACAACAATACACTTTTCACCAAATTTTGCATGTTTATTTCCTCATAGCCCCATCTTTTGCATATCTAATCATCAAGTTTCGTGTTAAAATCAAATACGTACATTAATGGCTCCTATACTTAATGACTCTTTCTCCACTTGACTTGTCATTTGTCATATTGAAGATCGAATGCATGATCGTTTTATTTTAGTTGCCATCACTCTAATTA
Source organism: Hordeum vulgare subsp. vulgare (assembly GCF_904849725.1). NCBI lineage: Eukaryota > Viridiplantae > Streptophyta > Magnoliopsida > Poales > Poaceae > Hordeum > Hordeum vulgare. The sequence goes on along the minus strand of NC_058519.1, from coordinate 71,889,373 downwards.
AATCAATTTACTGATTTTCTGTGACAATTTGTCACATTTAGTTGATTCTTTAACAAAGATTGACGGAAACATGATGTAGTGTAGTCTTGGTGGTTCCAGTCTTGCTATTTTCTGCGAGCGTAGTTCCTTTATTCTCTTCCTCTAGCCCAATAGAACCATAAAAATAAAACTGGCAAGTCAAAAGAACACAATATAGTATTTTTTTTCTTTCAATAGCCTCATTTTATTTGAATTTTATATATAACTAAGTAGTTGATCCCAACCAATATATTTATCCACCTATGGGACTATGGTACCTCAACACCAACCATGCATGGGAAAACGTCCACCTCAACATGTAACCCCTGCATGCAAAAAGCTTAAATGTTGTAATTATATTATGCAACTTACATTCAGGATTTTATAACTATATTATTTTCAACTTCAATTTTTGTATTATTAATCCAAATATGAGTGTTCATAAAATCAAATCTCACTGAAGTATTGAAATAATTTCCTCAACAACGTGTGGGGTATCATATAATTTTATAAAATCAAATCTATACTTAATTACATTCAACATTGTTACATTGTTTCTGTTTAATTCTTCACTCATTTCAAGTTTATTAAATAGTTGTAGAATATGTTCTCAACGTCGACGATGCCCGGCCCGCATCCTCGTCGTTGACTCGATGGAGACAACCTCCTTGACAAGCGCCATGTTCGGGACTGGGCTCCGCCGGGCTGGCCCTGGAAGGTGCTACCTTCCGGGGCGCGCATCTTGGTGAGGAACCGGGTTCCCGTCGTCGACCCAGAGTTTCTTTGGTGGCGGTCGCACTACAAGAAAAACGCTCAATTATGACCAAAAATAATGTCGGTGGTTTAATTGGTCATTGATCCATGACCAAATTTCTGAAATTAGTCATGACAAGTCTAAGAGGGTCCAAAGCCCATAACGTTATGACCTTTTACGTCCATTAGGTCATGATCCTATTGCACAAAATGGTCATTAAGGTGTGTAGAATTATTTTTGATCATATTTCAATGGTACCATGATCAAATATAAGATCATAAACATATGTGTGGAGGTGACTCGACGATAACTCATCAATTTTTCCTATGTGTCATGTATAGAGAGCAAAAATTTATTTTATACGTATATGGATAAAGTAAATGATATTAGATAAATACCAATAAATTATAATTATTCATTTTAATATCCTAAATATTTTATAAAATACAATATAATTACCAAAATAAAATATATGAGCCCATGCTAATCTCATAATTTGTAGACCTTATTTAGATATATATTTTTGAAAGGTGGTATAGGGTACCTTAACTTGGTGTTTGAGACAATAAAAACATAAACATGAGATCATGCCTCATTTTAATAACTATTGTAAATGTTCTGGTAAGAAGTATGGAGATATAAAAAGATTTCAACACATTATGTTGAATTTTTTTTCAATGGCAACCCACATGCAATTTGTATAGAAGTAGAGAGGTGGGTGCCCTTTCGAGATACATATCTTCTTTTTTTATTTTTAAAGTCAAATATGTTTGCCTTATTAAATATATGTTCGTTCAGTGATACAAGGGTGACACGCCTTGCCGATTGGCCGCACAAGTGCTCTTTTGCAGCGCGTGTTCATAAGAAAATTCACCTAAACTTATAGTATGTGTGCCTGAAAATACAACGAAACCACGTCCCATCCACAAGTACAGTAATGTGGATATATGGTTGAACCACCTCTTTTTTGCAATCAAAAAATACAACTAGAGACAAAAAATACAACTGAAAATACAGACGTAACCCTAACCCTATCTCGAGAGTCCAGACCCATCCCCCTCGACTCCCCTCCCACCTCTCCCGTCGCCAGCCTTCCTTCCCCTCAGCAGACCCCCTGTGCTCCCGTCCGCCGCGACAGACCCGTGCGCTCCCTTCTCCACCTCTCTCGTCAACCTGGATCTGTCCTCCCATCGTCTCCACCAAAGCCAAGCAAAGCAGAGGAACAGGAATCCCGGTTGAAGGATGACACAGGCGGCGCGGCCGACGTGGGCGTCGGCCAAGGGCGAGAACGAGCAGGGGGCACCCGCATCTTCGGGCCCTCCGGGAAGTATTCCTCCCGTGACCTTGCTGCCCACACCTCCCTCAAGCCCAGGTAGGTAGATTCAAAATTCAATCGTCCGTCTGCCCCCACCCGCGCTCCGATTCCGGTTCCAGTTCCAGTTCCATGCCCTACCTCGTGCTTCGAATCAAATCCTGCGTCTGGTCTCGTTAGATATCTCGCCCCCGCGGCCACGCTATCGTTGCAATTGGGGGCGGGGGCGGGGGCGGGGAAAGGGTTATAGAGTTCGTCTGCCTTGGACACATACATGGGTTCCAGATCGGGGTGTCTGGCCTCGTCCATCTCTGCGCGGTAGAATTAATTGTTGGCCATCGCTAGCAGCCTCGTCGGTTGCCTGGATGGATTAGGTTAATCCCAACCCAATAAGCCCAGCTAGTACCTCCTTTTCCAAAAAAAGCTTGTACCTGTAGTTCATGCAACGACACAATTGCTTATCAACGAACATAGTGTTGTATGTATTAATGTGAGCGAGCCTTTTTCATGCAGTAAACTAGGATAGTCGAGCAAAACATAGTTGATTGCTATTTTCATCTACATAGAACAAACACCTATTCTGCCTGCTGCTCCATCAAGAGAGTGAAACTGTAAGCAGATGGCTTATCATGATTCAGATGTTCCTCATTGTGGTCGTGGTTTTTTTAGTTAACCATAATCTGTAACTAACACTATATGGCTAAACCATTGCATCAGGCTTCACATGATTAATTTATTTCTTGCCCCTGTCAACCAGGCACGATCCCCTGTGCCCCATGGAGAATGGCGACAAGGTGGCGGCAGTAGTCACCATGGAAGAAGTCGCAAGAAGATCTACCACGTCGTCTCCATTCCGGGATCTGTCGCCCGCGCCGCCGCCTCCCTGCCCTCTTTGCCGTTGCCGTCGTCCATTGCCGCAGACGCCTCCTCCTCACTGGCGAGATGGTACGACCTCCCCTTACCGCGCTCCAGGATGCCAAGTTTCAGCTTTCGCCGCCTCCTGCCACTCATGGCGACCGCCGCGTCGCCCCCTCACCCACCACGCCCGGGACCCCATGGCGGCCCGTGTCCTGGTCCCCATGGCTATCGGCCTTTTCCCCTCGCCCCCATGGCCGGCATCCCCATGGCGGCTGCTGTTGTGTAAGTGCTGTTATTTTTGTACAAGTGCACCAACTCGGAGTTAGATGCTTTGGTTTTTAGCACCTTTTCTTGCTACTGTGTAAAATGAAACAGCATATTTATCTGGTTTCAATGTTTAATTGCTTATATTTTTTAAGTTCAGGTTGAAAAGGGTGCTAAAGTAGACCTTCCATTTTGGCTTGCGCATGGAATGTTGTCTCTGGAACAAGCGGTGTCAATAAATGTACCTCATTGCTTCACCCAGAAGTAGGTTTCTTCGTTACAAAAATGTATTTGTGGAAATTCTTGAGAGGGACACCAATATATACTGGATGCAGTAGTATGTATTTATCGTTCTCATTACCTTCCTCTGTGCAATCTTAAATTCGTAAATTCTCACTAAAATGTTTCTATACGATCTTTGTTAGAAATAGATTGCCCACTCCACTGCTTTGCACAGCTTTGATGAGCCTTAGACATGTTATATTCTCAGTTACTACAATAACTAGGTAATTTTGTAGGCATACAACACTACAATGCATTATCCTTTCTACATGTATCCTGTTTTTGTACAAATTTAAATGCTTACATGCCCATAGAAATGATAATTGCAGTCACATATTAAGTTCAAATAGGAGGAACTTCTGTAAGTTCAAGTAGCTGTAATCTTCGGGAGAAAATGCAGTTAATACTATGAACCAGCGACAAGCTTATTACTAGAAGTTGCTTGTTTTGCATGTAGAAAAAGTAAACAACACTTGTATTGAGATACTTATTACTGTGCTAAGTGAGGCAACGTCTAGAATGTCATTCTGCTGCATGCACTAGGATAATCTGAACCTGTCAATATTTTTCAAGCATGTAACATGGACACAGTTAATTATATGTAGTCATTTGATCCTTGAGTGCTACTTATCATGCATGGAATGTGTGTTTAGAGGACCATTAGCAAAACTGAGATTAGTTTATACTTCAGGATGGTAGAAAACTGCTATATCCTCTTATAATTTTCAGGAATCGATTTGAGGTTGTCCTTATTTGCGCTGTTTTGTCTTATGTATCTCTTCGCCCAAGTTATTTAAGTCATTATATATGTGTAGCATGTTCAGTTCCAGCCATGTCAAATTGTCGAAGAAGCAATACCTGGAATTGGAAATAGAGCTACACCTCTAACTTTTATTATTTGAGATTTGAGTGGTGGGAGCACAAATACACCAGTGGATGATATGCAATCCGCCCAGTCCTTGAATGCACTCTGATGTTTGAGACACACACATCCTGTAAAATAGTACCCTACTTATGCCATTTTTATGTAATCTTGTATAGGATACTTCAAGTTAAGTGACATTAAATACCAGTACCATATAATTTGTCCTATCAAAAGGCTGTGATATCATATACAAGCACCTTTTCCTTTCAGATCTGTTAATCTAGGAAGCATATGTATCCTTCTATTCTATATCGGTGTTAGATCTTAAGTCTTCTTAATCTCATCTTGTGTTCTAGATCTCTGTTCTAGTGGTATGGTAGAGCTAGCCTGAATACATGTTGTTTCACTGCTTGGCAGGATCACTGAGAGGACAAGATAATAAGTCATAACGCGTGCAATTTTACTAGTTTCCTTGGTCTGAAAGCCTTACCATCATTTTCTTCTTGCAGGCGACAATGGCAAGAGCATATTGTGAAGAGGAAGAGGATGAGAAGAAACTTGTGGTTCTCATCCAATCTTTGTGGAACTCTCATTGTGCATTTGTTGGAACCTTTCTCTGTGCACTTGCACTTGCAACAGTATTCTGTTGTGCACATGTAAAATTATTTTGATGTGCCCTTGTTAGGCGTTGAACCTTAATGCGTGGAGTCGGTGGATGATGTATTGTATTTGATGTAATATGCTATTGAAATGAAATATATATTTTATTTGCAATATTTTATTCTGTTGTATTTATGTTTAATGGGCCTATCCTGAGATATGGGTGCTTATAGCACAAAAACAATTCTTCAACCCAAATAAATTAGACATTTTTAATAATAAAATAGGTATTGGGCCAGGCCCATGTAGCTAGATTGGTGGACAGGGATCCGAAATTTATGATGATTCCATTTGGTCACTAGAAATGCCACGTCAGATCCTACGTGACTCACACAAATGGGTAATGACCAAACCAAAATTTTAGTCGATAGACTTGCGATCAAATTTTTCGAAAGGTCATGTTTGCTCATTCTTGACGGTCAACTGTTGACGTTGTAAATTTGGTCAAAAAAGTCAATAAACAACAACAATGACGAATCAGTGACCAATATAGGAAGTCATAATTGACCTTATTTCTTGTAGTGTCGCGTGGGCCACTTTCAGTGCTGAGGTTGCCGGCCCCAAGGAGGAGGTATGTCGTTGTGTCAGGGAGGAAGATGAGCACATCCATTGCTACATGGAGGCATTGGACGTCGGGTTCTTCAAGACCTGGCAGGTTCTTCAGGGATCTCACCCGAGCTATCATCCGGTGATGGTTCCTTCTCTTCGTGTGTCCACCGCCGGTGCCTCAGTACAGCGGCAGCTGTTTGTTGGTTGATCAATTTGATAATATTAATCGAGAGGTGTATTGTTGATAATATCGTAGAGATGTTTTAGAGATTATATTCGATAATATTGCTTCGATGATGCATTATTTAAGTGGATTATTCAATGCATTAGTGATATTATATATATGATGATCTTGCTAGGTAAAGTGAATACTAAATTGTTTTATCTTTGTTCTCGATTAGTAAGCTATGGACAGTAGAGACAAAGACCATGGTCAAGAGTATGTCTTGTATGACATAATACGCTCAGGAAACCAAGTGAATGAAGAACTAGATGATGCCTCACAATATCTCAACCCATCCGGTGAGGGAATTAAAGAAGAAAAACCAAGAGATGAAGGGGAACCATACAATAATGAGGAAGAACTTTTCTTGAATCGACAAATTTCGACGAGGTATATATTTGACCTCTGCTGATTATTAGATGTATTAATAGATCTGTATATATACATTAACAAATCTCTTCTTTTAGCCCTACGGATCGAGCAAATCCTCTACAAGTAGGGCAGTACGAGGCCCGGCCAAAAAGTTGCCCGAGGGCACAAGGTACAACATCGATGACATAATATAAGGAGGCAAACCAAGTGGTCCCAGACCTAATGTGGACAAATTTTCCCGTCAATGTGGAGTTATTGTGAGGGACCAAATCCCGATGTCCATTCAAGAGTGGCATAGGCCAAAGAAAGATCGAGTATTTAGTTTTGTGGACGAAGTTTAAAAAATCTGCTTTGGGATACGCTCATGACACATTTCACCCAACCAAAGCATTTGTCAGATGCACAACGGGAGAAAGTCAAGAAGTATGCTCTTAAGAAGATGGCCTCACAATTCCGCAACTGGTAGAAAAGGTTATGGGACGACTTCGGCAAACAAGACAACACTCCAGAATTTACTGGACAATACGAGAAGTTAAAATATCACTTCGACTTATTTGTGCAGTTCAAGCAATCAGAAACCGCTAAGGAGCGGGCGAGGATAAACAAGCAAAATGCTCAGAAAAAGAGCATCACCATTCTGTGGGGCCAGGTGGCTAAAAGAGTGGCATACCTAAGTGGGATGAATACGATCAAAAGATAATTGATGCAGGGGTCACTCCGCAAACAATTACTTGGCCCGAAAGGTGTAGGAATTGGTTTTATGGGCGTGGGGGAAAGTTGGACCCAAACACAGGGGTGATTCTGGAGCATGCAAGTCTTAAAAATATCTCTGACGCTATAGTCCAGGAAATACAAGATGCTCGAACGGGGGTGTTCCAGCCCGAGAGAGAGAATGACGAGCTTACACGCACCCTCAAGAATCCTGAACACCCGGGACAAACACGAGGCAAAGGCATTGCACCGCGGGTTGAAGGGTTTAAGGACTGGAATGACTCTTACAAAAGTCGTTCGAGAAAGAAGAATCAATAGGCAGCCAAAAAGAAGCAAGATGTTGACCGACTTGAGGAGTTGGAACACAAATACTTGTGGCAACACGAGTAGATCGACACTTAGCTAGCAAAGGGCATCTCAGCGGCTGGAGCAATCAAATCCAATATTGGATAGCACCGTCCCAGCGATGCCGAAAAGCAGCGTGGGTTCCATGGGGGTCATTGCCGATGATGCACTGCTGGCTCGTTACCCCATGGATGAAATCAAATAGGCAAAAAGTTGTGAGCTTCACATGAAACTCAAGAACATATCCATGAAGGTAGTGGACGATTATTCTTTAACACATCCCCCTGATGCAACCTTCCATTCAAATCCGATTCCAGCTGGCTATGCTCGTGTCGGGGTGGATGAAGTGATGACGGGATATGAGTCACTAGAGCTCGACATTCTTGGTGGTGAAGGGCAATAGACACAACAAGAAGTCTTACGTGCTCTCTGCTTATGGAGAAAGGATTGCATAGTCTTTCCAAGGCCACCAACTCCTCCTCCAAGTTCGCCGCGCTAGCCGAATCCACACCACCATGCCGACACAGAGCATAGTGCTAGTCCGCCACCGTGATAGTCGACTCCATCCCACCGCCACATGGAGCCCAGTGCTTGTCCGGCACTACGTCAGCTGACTCCACCCCACCACCCCGAGATGGAGCCGAGGGATAGTACGTGGTCATTTCATTTTCTGATGAAGAACCAAAGTCCAAAGCGGAAGAGATCACTAAGGAAGAAACCCTCTCATCCTCCATAAAAGTTGGCTTACAAGAAGAGCAAGGAGGAAAGAGACGCCAAAGTGGCTCAAGAATTGAAGGCCATTTTGGACTGAAACCGCCCCCGCTGCCAAAGGAGATAATACCCATGGAAACTGTACTACGCGTTCTGGCCAATCTTGCTAAACTGCCTCCGCCAAAAATAAAATTAGACTATGAACGCTCTATTATCCAGTCACTTCAAAAAGGGCTAATGAAGGATTCAGTCCGTCCTAAAAAAGCAGGAAAACCATTCCCCAGCTCAGAGAACGGTCAGTGCAATCGATCCCGCCGCTCAAGGTTGGTACCGAGGTCATAATCGATCCTGCTGCAGCTAAAGAGATGGCTGAAAATATGGTTAGAGAGGCCGGTATCAGTGTTTAACAACACCTAGGCGACAAGGAAATGCCCACGATGGAAAGGGAGAAACTAACATGGACGTTTGCCCCCGAGCGAACTCTTCTTAGGCCCGAGGTTGTCGAGGAGCTACCAACACAAATGTACAGGTTGCATACCTGGAACATGAGGGAAGCAAAACTCGGGTAAGAGAGCCTCATGGTGAAAGTCAAGGCAGAGCATTTTTCAATGAAAAGGAAGTGTGGGTTGAAAATCCAGAATTGTCGAAATTATTCAATCAAGATGCACAAGACAAATCTCTTGTTTGTTGCTATTGTAACTAAGTGATTTCTTTGTGTAACTTAAGTCTCTAGCTTATCACCTCGTTCATTTGCCTCTAATTAACATCACTATATTCTTTTGTGTGGTGTTGCGCAGAATGAAGATGTTTGAAATGAAAAGAGATGGAGTCTTTGGCATTGGCTTGATTGACCCAAATACCATTAATGATAATACGTTAATAAAGCACAAAGATGAAACAAAGGAGAACTTGTATAAGTTTTTGGAGATACTAAATACCCCAACCAAAAATATTATTTCCATACAGCTTCACGTAACTGTTATTGTCTTGTACTATAAATTCTATTTTGGTTACTCGATGTTAAGTGTACGTATGTATAGTACTTGATGAGTTATGCATGCATGTTCGCTTATACAACATAGTTTCCACTCGATCCTACTAATCATTACGGTTGATAAGGGAAATGTTCAAGTACTGGACTCATTAAGAAAAGACCCGGAAGAACACATGGACCTGAGGTTGATGCTCGACAAGTTATTTCAATCATTATCGCACTATGTCGGCCTCTTTAGTTCATTTCCTGATATCAGGTAACCAAAGACTCCTTTATTATTCTTTTTCTTTGCTGGACAGGGTTTGAAAATGGTTCATCAAGAAGTTTCGCGGTGAATGGAAACCAAAGCTGACATGATCCTGGCCCAAGGTAGTTAAGTAGTCCTAGCTAGCTACCTCCGCGCATCTCTTTGGTTCTACTTTCAATACCATTATAATTCTTGATTATTATCTAACTAAATTCTATTCTCGTAAAAGTGGTGCATGCGAGAGGAATAGGGGAATAATCTATGCGGATACTATGTTTGCGAGGACATTCGCTTTATGACCGAACGGAACAAAGATGGAAATACTCTTTAGGTACGGAAAAACGCCTTTCACAATTTTTTTATCATGGTCTAATATATATACAAACAACTAATATATTCATATTGGTCTCATTTAAATTTGTAGGAGATGCGGTGGAATCTCCTACCAAAGGAATGCATACGAGCACTGTAAGAGGAAATTTCAGGATATTTGCTTGAGCAGGTCATAGATCCCAAAGGAGAATACCACTACACCAATTAATGCATGCATGTAATTGATCTGCAGTTATAGGAGAAATTGTATATACCAAATTGTATATATGTGTGTATATATGCCTATATATATGCATGGCCGTACGAGAAATTCTATGATATATGTTTGGTCATGTATGAGAAATCCTATGATATATGCATAACGTGTACGGTATGTAGTAGCGTAAGATACGTTCTAAATGAAAAGAATTAAATAGGAAATAGAAATAGAAAAGCAAAAATAAACAATAAACCTCCAAAACTACAAACCCCCAAAACCCCAAACCCAAAAACCCCAAATCCTTTAGTCCCGGTTGGTTTTACCAACCAAGAATGAAGGTCCTCGCCCCCCGGCGCGCGCTGCGAGTCACGTGGAAGGGAATTAGTGCTGGGTCGTGGCAAACTGGGACTAAAGGGAGGCGGCCTTTAGTCCCAAGTTATTAGTCCTGGTTGGTGACCCGATACTGTAGCCCTCTTTTCTACTATTGTAGGTTTACCCTATATCAACTCAAGGTGCGTGCGTTGTTGGCGAGGTCAACTATGATGATGCACTAGAAAGATTTGGAAAGAACAGAATTGAGGACTGGACTAAACAGGAGAAAAGAAAGGATTGTAAGGCTTTGTTACAAATTCAACTCCATTTGCATAATAATATTTTGCAGGAAGTTTTGTGTGTCTATGGTTAAAACTGGAAGGGATTTGCATGACAACACATCTCACGAGCAAGATGCATTTGAAGCAAAAATTATTCTCCGCATGTTACCTCAGGGAGCTAATATTTTGAGTCATAGTTCTGAATTTAAAGAGATCATATATGATCTAGCAAAAATGGATGTTAAGTATGATGAGGAATATACTACTTTTGTATTACTTTTCTCACTTCTAAGTTATTATACCAATTTTTGAGACACCTTATTATAAAGTGGTGATAGTCTCATACTTAATGAAGTTTATGAAGCTCTGAACTCGAAGGACAAGCTGAATCTAATGGTGCCCCATGATGGTTCAAGTTCATCCATGTCGAGGGATTATCTATTCGTGGCAGGACGAAGGAGACGAACTCAAATAATGGAAACCGAGGCGAAAGTAAGAATGGCTATAAGGGCATGTCGCAGTCACTACAAGAAATATGTCAACTTGTGACCTTTTTGAAGTGACCCCTGCTGAATTGGTCATAAATCCACGACCATTCCTCTAGGAAGGACTCAAACCCTGAAATTGCCTTACACTAAATGGTCATAAAGCAGACAAAAGTGGTCGACGACCTTATTTCTACCTGATTACAACAAATAGAAATGGTCATGAGGTTGCGAACGTGGATGCATTAGTACTTAAGGCCACCTCCTTTTTATATGTATTGTGAAGGAAGTAACATTTTTATTTATCGAAATGGTATGAAATTTTTACAGCGCCTTCGTATACCCAAATTACCATCCTTCTCAAAATTATAGCTCAATCCAATCATTTATGTGAGTCGAGCATCAATTTCTATTTTTTGTCCAGATTGACACATTGCAAAGCAAGTGCTATCTAGACAACATGTATTTCCCTCAAACTTTTCGGCCTCTCTTAAATATTCAAATATTCAAATCACTTCTACATGCCAATATTCAGCTCCATTTCCCAAGTAAAGCTTCATTAACAAATTTCCAAAGTTTCTACCCAAAGAGAAGCTTTGTGTAGGAAGTACCGGCTAGGATTATCCAAATTATGTGAGATTTTTCCAAATGTGTCATATACTCAAATAATCATTCTCCGCAAAATTTTAGATTTATCCAGCAATCTATGTGAGCTCCTCATCCAAACATTTATTTTGGTCATATTTTCAGTTTGTGAAGCAACTATATTTTATATTTATTAATTATTTATGAAACTTTACGAGGGAATGTTGATACCTATATAACTTATCCCCACCAAATTTTAGCTAATTTCATTTAGCCAATTTCTCTCCATAATTTTCCCAAGTTTCTATCTAGAGAATAGCATTGTGAACGAAGTACCACTTTGGCACGTCAAAATGCTATGAAATTTTTACAATATCTACCTACGCCCAAATTACATTCCTCCGCCAAATTTCAGCTCAATCCATTCATTCATTTGAGCCCATCTTCAACATTCATATTTCTGTCCAGTGTGGTACTTTGTAAAGCAAGTGCAACCCAGGCTCTTCCATTTGAGGTGGAAATTTTCCAAATAATCTAATTAGTTGATGATCATCCTCAGCCAAAACTCAGGCCCATTGGCCATGTTTATTTCCCCCACCGCTAATCAAACACTTGGCTACTGATTCATGTTTGAGCTTAGTTTCGTCTCCTTGCACTACAAGAAATAAGGTCAATTATGACTCCCTATATTGGTCATTGATTCGTCATTGTTGTTGTTTATTGACCTTTTTTTGACCAACTTTACAAGGTCAATAGTTGGCCGTCAAGAATGAACAAACTTGACCTTTCTAAAATTTTGGTCATATATATCTATTGACCAAAATTTTGGTTTGGTCATTACCTATTTGTGTGAGCCACGTAGGATGTGACGTGGCTGTGCTGACATGGCATTTCTAGTGACCAAATGAAATCATCATAAATTTCACATCCCAATTCAATAATCTAGTCTACATGGGCCTCCACCAATACTATTTTATTATTAAAAATGTATAAATTGTTTAGGCTGATGCATTATTTTACCAGAAGCATGTATATCTCAGGATAAACCCATTAAAAAACAAGTATACAAGAATAAAATATTGCAAATTAGTTGTATATATTTCATTTTAGTAACACATCACATGAATTACAATACATCATCCATCGACTCCTCTACACATAAAGGTTCAAGGCCCAACAAGTGCACAACATAACATCAATGATAAAAGAAGCTTCTTGTTCCCTCCTCCCGTCTTGTCCTCTACTTCTTCTGGGTGCTTCAGATCATCCTCGTAATTCAAATAATCAAACATAAGAAAGCATACATCTTCTCTCAATGAAGGTACGGATAAAATACATGTGAATCTTTTTTTATTCTAATCTTTACGTGTGTGAATAATTGTATATTCTCCTTCTAATCACCATGATGTCAAAAATGCATGCAAAGTGTGCGTGCACCTGGTACAGAATATTATAATGTAGCATATATGTTTGCATTTATTGCACAAGAAAGAAGACATACGAAGATACAACCTGATGGTATGAAATATGCATTAAAGATAACAGGGCATGTCATACATGCTACACCAGATTATATATGCTTACAAACAAGAGGTTCATGTTCTCAGAATTGATCCAATTCACCTATTTTTAGGAGTTGATATATCTCATAGTCGTGGATGAAATAATGTTGACAGTAAATTACTCTTATTGACTACTGATGGTGTTGTGCTATGGGTATTTAATAGTAATCAATTACCATTGCAATTTCTGTTGGGGAACGTCGCATGGGAAACAAAAATTTTCCTACGCGCATGAAGACCTATCATGGTGATGTCCATCTACGAGAGGGGACGAGTGATCTACATACCCTTGTAGAACGTACAGCAGAAGCGTTAGAGAACGCGGTTGATGTAGTGGAACGTCCTCACGTCCCTCGATCCGCCCCGCGAACAATCCCGCGATCTAGTACCGAACGGACGGCACCTCCGCGTTCAGCACACGTACAGCTCGACGATGATCTCGGCCTTCTTGATCCAGCAAGAGAGACTGAGAGGTAGAAGAGTTCTCCGGCAGCGTGACGGCGCTCCGGAGGTTGGTGATGACCTTGTCTCAGCAGGGCTCCGCCCGAGCTCCGCAGAAACGCGATCTAGAGGAAAAACCGTGGAGGTATGTGGTCGGGCTGCCGTGGAAAAATAGTCTCAAATCAGCCCTAAAACCTCCGTATATATAGGTGGGAGGGAGGGGGCCTTGCCTTGGGGCTCAAGGAGCCCCAAGGGGGTCGGCCGAGTCCAAGGGGGAGGACTCTCCCCCCCCAAACCGAGTTGGACTAGGTTTGGTGGGAGGGAGTCCCCCTTCCTTCCCACCTCCTCCTTTTTTGTTCTTTCTCTCTTGATTTTCTTCTCCTTGGTGCATAGGGCACTTGTGGGCTGTCCCACCAGCCCACTAAGGGCTGGTGTGTCTCTCCAAAGGCCTATGGGCTTCCTCGGGGTGGGTTGCCCTCCCCCGGTGAACTCCCGGAACCCATTCGTCATTCCCGGTAACTCCGAAAACCTTCCGGTAATCAAATGAGGTCATCCTATATATCAATCTTCATTTCCGGACCATTCCGAAAACCCTCGTGACGTCTGTGATCTCATCCGGGACTCCGAACAACATTCGGTAACCAACCATATAACTCAAATACGCATAAAACCACGTCGAGCCTTAAGTGTGCAGACCTTGCGGGTTCGAGAACTATGTAGACATGACCCGAGAGTCTCCTCGGTCAATATCCAATAGCGGTACCTGGATGCCCATATTGGATCCTACATATTCTATGAAGATCTTATCGTTTGAACCTCAGTGCCAAGGATTCGTATAATCCCGTATGTCATTCCCTTTGTCCTTCGGTATGTTACTTGCCCGAGATTCGATCGTCAGTATCCGTATACCTATTTCAATCTCGTTTACCGGCAAGTCTCTTTACTCGTTCCGTAATACAAGATCCCACAACTTACACTAAGTTACATTGCTTGCAAGGCTTGTGTGTGATGTTGTATTACCGAGTGGGCCCCGAGATACCTCTCCGTCACACGGAGTGACAAATCCCAATCTTGATCCATACTAACTCAACTAACACCTTCGGAGATACCTGTAGAGCATCTTTATAGTCACCCAGTTATGTTGCGACGTTTGATACACACAAAGCATTCCTCCGGTGTCAGTGAGTTATATGATCTTATGGTCATAGGAATAAATACTTGACACGCAGAAAACAGTAGCAACAAAATGACACGATCAACATGCTACGTCTATAAGTTTGGGTCTAGTCCATCACGTGATTCTCCCAATGACGTGATCCAGTTATCAAGCAAGAACACCTTGTTCATAATCAGAAGACACTGACTATCATCGATCAACTGGCTAGCCAACTAGAGGCATGCTAGGGACGGTGTTTTCTCTATGTATCCACACATGTAAATGAGTCTTCATTCAATACAATTATAGCATGGATAATAAACTATTATCTTGATACAGGAATTATAATAATAACCATATTTATTATTGCCTCTAGGGCATAATTCCAACAGTCTCCCACTTGCACTAGAGTCAATAATCTAGCCCTCACATCACCATGTGAATTACATTGTAATAAATCTAACACCCATACAGTTCTGGTGTCGATCATGTTTTGGCCGTGGAAGAGGTTTAGTCAGCGGGTCTGCTACATTTAGATCCGTGTGCACTTTGCATATATTTACGTCCTCTTCCTCGACGTAGTCGCGGATGAGGTTGAAGCGTCGTTTGATGTGTCTGGTCTTCTTGTGAAACCGTGGTTCCTTTGCTAAGGCAATGGCACCAGTGTTGTCACAGAACAAGGTTATTGGATTCAGTGCACTTGGCACCACTCCAAGATCCGTCATGAACTGCTTCATCCAGACACCCTCCTTAGCTGCCTCCGAGGCAGCCATGTACTCCGCTTCACATGTAGAATCTGCTACGATGCTTTGCTTGGAACTGCACCAGCTTACTGCACCCCCATTAAGAATAAATACGTATCCGGTTTGCGAGTTAGAGTCGTCCGGATCTGTGTCAAAGCTTGCATCGACGTAACCTTTTACAGCGAGCTCTTCGTCACCTCCATATACGAGAAACATCTCCTTAGTCCTTTTCAGGTACTTCAGGATATTCTTGACCGCTGTCCAGTGATCCACTCCTGGATTACTCTGGAACCTACCTGCCATACTTATGGCTAGGCTAACATCCGGTCTAGTGCACAGCATCGCATACATGATAGAACCTATGGCTGAAGCATAGGGGACGGAGCGCGTATGCTCTCTATCTTCATCAGTTGCTGGGCACTGAGTCTTACTCAATCTCGTACCTTGTAAAACTGGCAAGAACCCTTTCTTGGACTGTTCCATTTTGAACCTCTTCAAAACTTTATCAAGGTATGTGCTTTGTGAAAGTCCTATCAGGCGTTTTGATCTATCCCTATAGATCTTAATGCCTAGCATGTAAGCAGCTTCTAGGTCCTTCATAGAGAAACTTTTATTCAAGTAACCTTTTATGCTCTCCAAAAGCTCTACGTTGTTTCGAATCAGTAATATGTCATCCACATATAATATTAGAAACGCCACAGAGCTCCCACTCACTTTCTTGTAAATACAAGATTCTCCAACCACTTGTATAAACCCAAATGCTTTGATCACCTCATCAAAGCGTTTGTTCCAACTCCGAGATGCTTGCACCAGTCCATAAATGGATCGCTGGAGCTTGCATACCTTGTTAGCATTCTTAGGATCGACAAAACCTTCGGGTTGCATCATATACAACTGTTCCTTAAGGAAACCGTTAAGGAACGCCGTTTTGACATCCATCTGCCAGATTTCATAATCGAAAAATGCAGCTATTGCTAACATGATTCTGACGGACTTAAGCATCGCTACGGGTGAGAAAGTCTCATCGTAGTCAACTCCTGGAACTTGTGAAAAACCCTTTGCCACAAGTCGAGCTTTATGAACGGTCACATTGCCGTCAGCGATCCATTTGTTCTGAATAGCCTTGCGGCCCTCAGGCAGTATCTCCAAAGTCCACACTTTGTTCTCATACATGGATCCTATCTCGGACTTCATGGCTTCTAGCCATTTGTTGGAATCTGGGCCCACCATTGCTTCTTCATAATTTGCAGGTTCATTGTTGTCTAACAACATGATTGATAAGACGGGATTACCGTACCACTCTGGAGCAGCACGTGATCTCGTCGACCTGCGTGGTTCAACAGAAACTTGAACTGGAGTTTCATGATCATCATCATTAACTTCCTCCTCAACCGGCGTCGCAACGACAGAGGTTTCCCCTTGCCCTGCGCCACCATCCAGAGGGATGAGAGGTTTGACAACCTCGTCAAGTTCTATCTTCCTCCCACTCAATTCTCTCGAGAGAAACTCCTTCTCGAGAAAAGCTCCGTTCTTAGCAACAAACACCTTGCCCTCGGATTTGAGATAGAAGGTGTACCCAACTGTCTCTTTTGGGTAACCTATGAAGACGCATTTTTCCGCTTTGGGTTCCAGCTTTTCAGGCTGAAGCTTTTTGACATAAGCATCACATCCCCAAACTTTAAGAAACGACAACTTTGGCCTTTTGCCATACCACAGTTCGTATGGTGTCGTCTCAACGGATTTTGATGGTGCCCTATTTAAAGTGAATGCAGCTGTTTCTAATGCATAACCCCATAATGATAACGGCAAATCAGTAAGAGACATCATAGATCGCACCATCTCTAACAAAGTACGATTACGACGTTCGGACACACCATTACGCTGTGGTGTTCCAGGCGGTGTCAACTGTGAAACAATTCCACATTTTCTTAAGTGATCAACAAACTCGAAACTCAGTTATTCACCCCCACGATCAGACCGTAGGAATTTGATCTTCTTGTTACGATGATTTTCCACTTCACTCTGAAATTGCTTGAACTTTTCAAATGTTTCAGACTTATGCTTCATCAAGTAGACATAGCCATACCTACTCAAATCGTCAGTGAAGGTGAGAAAATAACGATATCCGCTGCGTGCCTCCATGCTCATCGGACCACACACATCGGTATGTATGATTTCCAATAAGTCACTTGCACGCTCCATTGTTTCGGAGAACGGAGTCTTAGTCATCTTGCCCATGAGGCATGGTTCGCACGTGTCAAGTGAATCAAAGTCAAGTGACTCCAAAAGTCCATCAGCATGGAGTTTCTTCATGCGCTTTACACCAATATGACCTAAGCGGCAGTGCCACAAAAATATGGCGCTATCATTGTTTACTCTAACTCTTTTGGTCTCAATGTTATGTATATGCGTATCGCTATCAAGATTCAATATGAACAATCCTCTCACATTCGGTGCATGACCATAAAAGATGTTACTCATAGAAATAGAACAACCATTATTCTCTGACTTAAAAGAGTAACCGTCTCGCAATAAACAAGATCCAGATATAATGTTCATGCTCAACGCAGGCACTAAATAACAATGATTTAAGTTCATCACTAATCCCGACGGTAGCTGAAGTGACACTGTGCCGACGGCGATTGCATCAACCTTGGAACCATTTCCTACGCGCATCGTCACTTCATCTTTCGCCAGCCTTCGTCTATTCCGCAGTTCCTGTTTCGAGTTGCAAATATGAGCAACAGAACCGGTATCGAATACCCAGGCACTACTACGAGAGCCGGTTAAGTACACATCAATAACATGTATATCAAATATACCTGATTTTTCTTTGCCCGCCTTCTTATCTGCCAGATACTTGGGGCAATTGCGCTTCCAGTGACCCATACCCTTGCAATAGTAGCACTCCGTTTCAGGCTTAGGTCCAGCCTTGGGTTTCTTCGGCGGATTGGCAACAGGCTTGCCGCTCTTCTTCGAATTGCCCTTCTTGCCTTTGCCGTTTCTCTTGAAACTAGTGGTCTTATTCACCATCAACACTTGATGCTCTTTACGGAGTTCAGACTCTGCGACTTTCAACATCGCAAACAACTCGCCGGGAGACTTGTTCATCCCTTGCATGTTGTAGTTCAACACAAAGCCTTTATAGCTTGGCGGCAGTGATTGAAGGATTCTGTCAGTGATAGCTTCTTGCGGGAGTTCAATCCCCAGCTCAGCTAGACGGTTTGAGTACCCAGACATTTTGAGCACATGTTCACTGACAGATGAGTTTTCCTCCATCTTGCAAGCATAGAATTTATCGGAGGTCTCATACCTCTCGATCCGGGCGTTCTTCTGAAAGATAAACTCCAACTCCTGGAACATCTCAAATGCTCCATGACGCTCAAAGCGACGTTGAAGTCCCGGTTCTAAGCCATACAAGACTGCACATTGAACTATTGAGTAGTCCTCCTTACGTGCTAACCAAGCGTTCTTAACATCCTGATCAGCCGTAGCGGGTGGTTCATCTCCTAGCGCAGCATTAAGGACATAATCCTTCTTCCCAGCTTGTATGATTAGCTTAAGATTACGAGCCCAGTCTACAAAGTTGCTTCCATCATCTTTCAACTTAGCTTTCTCTAGGAACGTATTAAAATTCAGGATGACTGTTGCGTGAGCCATGATCTACAACACAAATATATTCAAAGTGGACTTAGACTATGTTCAAGATAATTAGAGTTCAACTTATTCAAATTATATGCTAAACTCCCACTCAAAAAGTACATCTCTCTAGTCATTTGAGTGGTTCATGATCCACTTACACTATCCCAAGTCCGATCATCACGTGAGTTGAGTATAGTTTCAGTGGTAAGCATCCCTATGCTAATCATATCAACTATATGATTCATGATCGACCTTTCGGTCTCATGTGTTCCGAGGCCATGTCTGCACATGCTAGGCTTGTCAAGCTTAACCCGAGTGTTCCGCGTGCGCAACTGTTTTGCACCCGTTGTATGTGAACGTTGAGTCTATCACACCCGATCATCACGTGGTGTCTCGAAACGACGAACTGTAGCAACGGTGCACAGTCGGGGAGAACACAATTTCGTCTTGAAATTTTAGTGAGATATCACCTCATAATTCTACCGTCGTTCTAAGCAAAATAAGGTGCATAAAAGGATTAACATCACATGCAATTCATAAGTGACATGATATGGCCATCATCACGTGCTTCTTGATCTCCATCACCAAAGCACCGGCACGATCTTCTTGTCACCGGCGCCACACCATGATCATCCATCAACGTGTTGCCATCGGGGTTGTCGTGCTACTCATGCTATTACTACCAAAGCTACATCCTAGCAAAATAGTAAACGCATCTGCAAGCACAAACGTTAGTATAAAGACAACCCTATGGCTCCTGCCGGTTGCCGTACCATCGACGTGCAAGTCGATATTTCTATTACAACATGATCATCTCATACATCCAATATATCACATCACATCGTTGGCCATATCACATCACAAGCATAACCTGCAAAAACAAGTTAGACGTCCTCTAATTTTGTTGTTGCATGTTTTACGTGGTGACCAAGGGCATCTAGTAGGATCGCATCTTACTTACGCAAACACCACAACGGAGATATATGAGTTGCTATTTAACCTCATCCAAGGACCTCCTCGGTCAAATCCGATTCAACTAAAGTTGGAGAAACCGTCACTTGCCAGTCATCTTTGAGCAAAGGGGGTTACTCGTAACGATGAAACCAGTCTCTCGTATGCGTACGAGTAATGTCGGTCCAAGCCGCTTCAATCCAACAATACCGCAGAATCAAGAAAAGACTAAGGAGGGCAGCAAAACGCACATCACCGCCCACAAAAACTTTTGTGTTCTACTCGAGAAGACATCTACGCATGAACCTAGCTCATGATGCCACTGTTGGGGAACGTCGCATGGGAAACAAAAATTTTCCTACGCGCACGAAGACCTATCATGGTGATGTCCATCTACGAGAGGGGATGAGTGATCTACGTACCCTTGTAGATCGTACAGCAGAAGCGTTAGAGAACGCGGTTGATGTAGTGGAACGTCCTCACGTCCCTCGATCCGCCCCGCGAACAATCCCGCGATCAGTCCCACGATCTAGTACCGAACGGACGGCACCTCCGCGTTCAGCACACGTACAACTCAACGATGATCTCGGCCTTCTTGATCCAGCAAGAGATACGGAGAGGTAGAAGAGTTCTCCGGCAGCGTGACGGCGCTCCGGAGGTTGGTGATGACCTTGTCTCAGCAGGGCTCCGCCCGAGCTCCGCAGAAACGCGATCTAGAGGAAAAACCGTGGAGGTATGTGGTCGGGCTGCCGTGGAAAAATCGTCTCAAATCAGCCCTAAAACCTCCGTATATATAGGTGGGAGGGAGGGGGCCTTGCCTTGGGGCTCAAGGAGCCCCAAGGGGGTCGGCCGAGTCCAAGGGGGAGGACTCTCCCCCCAAACCGAGTTGGACTAGGTTTGGTGGGAGGGAGTCCCCCTTCCTTCCCACCTCCTCCTTTTTTTTTTCTTTCTCTCTTGATTTTCTTCTCCTTGGTGCATAGGGCACTTGTGGGCTGTCCCACCAGCCCACTAAGGGCTGGTGTGTCTCCCCAAAGGCCTATGGGCTTCCCCGGGGTGGGTTGCCCTCCCCCGGTGAACTCCCGGAACCCATTCGTCATTCCCGGTACATTCCCGGTAACTCCGAAAACCTTCCGGTAATCAAATGAGGTCATCCTATATATCAATATTCGTTTCCGGACCATTACGGAAATCCTCGTGACGTCCGTGATCTCATCCGGGACTCCGAACAACATTCAGTAACCAACCATATAACTCAAATACGCATAAAACAACGTCGAACCTTAAGTGTGCAGACCCTGCGGGTTCGAGAACTATGTAGACATGACCCGAGAGTCTCCTCGGTCAATATCCAATAGCGGGACCAGGATGCCCATATTGGATCCTACATATTCTACGAAGATCTTATCGTTTGAACCTCAGTGCCAAGGATTCGTATAATCCCGTATGTCATTCCCTTTGTCCTTCGGTATGTTACTTGCCCGAGATTCGATCGTCAGTATCCGTATACCTATTTCAATCTCGTTTACCGGCAAGTCTCTTTACTCGTTCCGTAATACAAGATCCCGCAACTTACAGTAAGTTACATTGCTTGCAAGGCTTGTGTGTGATGTTGTATTACCGAGTGGGCCCCGAGATACCTCTCCGTCACACGGAGTGACAAATCCCAGTCTTGATCCATACTAACTCAACTAACACCTTCGGAGATACCTGTAGAGCATCTTTATAGTCACCCAGTTACGTTGCGACGTTTGATACACACAAAGCATTCCTCCGGTGTCAGTGAGTTATATGATCTTATGGTCATAGGAATAAATACTTGACACGCAGAAAACAGTAGCAACAAAATGACACGATCAACATGCTACGTCTATAAGTTTGGGTCTAGTCCATAACGTGATTCTCCCAATGACGTGATCCAGTTATCAAGCAAGAACACCTTGTTCATAATCAGAAGACACTGACTATCATCGATCAACTGGCTAGCCAACTAGAGGCATGCTAGGGACGGTGTTTTGTCTATGTATCCACACATGTAAATGAGTCTTCATTCAATACAATTATAGCATGGATAATAAACTATTATCTTGATACAGGAATTATAATAATAACCATATTTATTATTGCCTCTAGGGCATAATTCCAACAATTTCGATGTAGCTTCCATGTCTTCTCTCCTCCAAACGCAACTTCTTCGGAGATCCACTTTTTTTATTCTAATCTTTACGTCTGTGAATAATTTCGATGTAGCTTGTATGATTTGAGCTGTAGATAACGGATAAGCTGCATCGAGCTCAGACTTCAAATTCCTGCAGTAAATCTAGGGACAAGCAGCGATGGTACTCTCACCTACCATCGTGGAACATCCCAAACAAAGAAGCTCTTATATCTATGGTATGAGCACCTCCAAGGCATGCCTCAAACATATGACAGCAAAGTGGTTGTCATGTTTATGAAAGACAAATACCACAGAAAAAATTACATATTCTTTCCCTGATACTCGGAGAGCATAAGCTATTCGGCTCAGAAAAGAACAATGAAATTATGTGATCAACAATACATGTGAACAAACAATCAAGTCATCCCTCTAATCAATAGATCCAGTTATTGAACCTCTATCATGTTGTAACAGAGCATAGCATGCATGACTACTACATCGAGCCACAGAGCTAGCTAGCATGAGATTCAAGGCAAGAGAGAACGGGCTACCACTGCTGAATCGACAACCTCAGCAACCACGGTCTCTCGCAAATAGTTCATACCAATACCAAGGACCACATCTAGCTAAAGCAACTATCTTGAGGAAACAAGATCGCATATGCGCAGAGTAATCGTGGGATCTGGGGGTGGGATGGACTTACACTTGCGGATGTGGGCGACAGGGTAGCCGCACGAGGAGGAGGTGCTCTTCTGCAGGTGGAACCTGCGGCGGCCGCAGCGGATGCACAGTGTGTGCGTCTTGTCAGAGGGAGGAGGTTCCCGCCGGAGCTGCGACAGGTGAGGCGGGGGTCACCTGCGGCCAGATGCGGGGGCGCCGGCGCACCCGCGCTTGTTTGACGGGTTCGCCATGGCCTGGAAAGAGCAACGTACCATATAGAACTAACGAATCAATCGCGCAGACAAACGAACGGACGAACGAACGAACAAACGGCGGGGGAGCACCATCGGCGGGACAAGGAGGGGGGAGGGGAAAGAGAGATCTGAACGATGAGGCGACGGCGGCGGGGGAGGGGTTCGGGTGAGGCTTGGGGAGTCGGAGGTGTCCGTGAGTAGGGTCTTGGTCTTGGCGGCGTCGGCGAGCGCGGGCCAGTGGTCGGCGTCCATGACGGCAGGCGGCGGCGGCGAGTCGGCGTGCAGGGCGGCGAAGAAGGGGGAGGGCTGCTTCCAGGCGGACCTCTTGGCCGGCGACGGTGCCAGGGAGCGGGACGTCGGATTGGGCGCCGCGGTGGCGGGGGATGCTGCCTATTGAGCTTGCGTTGTTTTTTCCCTTGAAGAAGAAAGGGTGATGTTGCCTCTTGAGCTTACCGGACAGAAGCAGTAAGTATTTTCCTCAGTTTTGAGAACCAAGGTATCAATCCTGTAAGAGAATCAAGCCAAGTGTCCAGAGTACCTGCGCAAGCACAAACAAGCTTGCACCCAACGCTATAAAGGGGGTGTCAATCCCTTCAAGATTGATTGCAAAGTGAGATCTGAAGGTGGAAAGTGCAACGAAGTAAAGGTGTAAGGCTGAAAATATGATGTGAAGTAGAGCCGGGGGCCATACTGTTCACTAGAGGCTTCTCTCAAAATAGCAAATATTACGATGGGTGAACAAATTACTGTCGAGCAATTGATAGAACCGCGCAAAGTCATGACGATATCTAAGGCAATGATCATACATATAGGCATCACGTCCGAGACAAGTAGACCGATACTTTCTGCATCTACTACTATTACTCCACACATCGAGCGCTATCCAGCATGCATCTAGTGTATTGAGTTCATGACGAACAGAGTAACGCCTTAAGCAAGATGACATGATGTAGAGGGATAAACTCAAACCAATGATGTAATCCCCATCTTTTTACCATTGATGGCAACAACATGATGCGTGCCTCGCTACCCCTTCTGTCACCGAGTGAGATCACCGCACGGTATGAACCCAAAACCAAGCACTTCTCCCATTGCAAGAATCATAAATCAAGTTGGCCAAACAAAACCCACAACTGGAAGAGAATTACAAGGATATGAAATCATGCATATAAGAGATCAGAAGAAACTCAAATAAGATTCATAGATAATCTGATCATAAATCCACAATTTATCGGATCTCGACAAACACCGCAAAATAAGATTACATCGGATTGATCTCCATGAAGATCATGGAGAACTTTTGTATTGAAGATCCAAGAGAGAGAAGAAGCCATCTAGCTACTAGCTATGGACCCGAAGGTCTATGGTGAACTACTCATGCATCATCGGAGTGGCCATGGTGTTGATGAAGAAGCCCTCCGTATCCGAATCCCCATCCGGTAGGGCACAAGAACGTGACCCAGATGGGATCTTGCGGAGACAGAAGTTTGCGGCTACGGAAAAGTATTTTCGTGGATCTCTCGCGAAGTTTTGTATTTTTCGGGAATTTATAGGCGGAAGAGGTAGGGCAGACGAGCCAGAGGGGGCCCACAAGCTGCTAGGCGCGGGCCCCCCTGGCCATGCCTAGGAGGCTTGTGGCCTCCCCTGGTGGCCTCTGCTTTGGTTATCACGTCCCGTGCGTATCTTCTATTCCGGAAAAAATGTTTTTGGAAGTTTTATTCCGTTTGGACACCGTTTAAAATCCTCCTCTGAAAAGGGTCAAAAACACGGAAAAAACTGGAACTGGCACTTGGCACTGAGTTAATAAGTTAGTCCAAAAAAAGATATAAAAGGCATACAAAACATCCAAAATTTGACAAGATAATAGCATGGAACCTTCAAAAAATATAAATACGTTGGAGACGTACTAGGGGCGGGGCTGGCTCGATGACGGAGGCGGCGGCAGGAGAGAGGGTGGGGGGAGAGGAGTTGGTGATCCCAGGGTTGGGGAGAGGTCTCTGGCGATGATGCCACCGATTAGGGCTTCCTCTCTATGACACCCCGGCCCCACCCCACCTCCTCTTTAGGCTTTAGTTAGCCCTACGCTAGGCTGGGCCGAGCAGCCTAGGCGTAGGGGTTTGCTCAGCCTTTTTCTCATGGATGGAATCCTTCTTTCTTCTCCTTGAAGAATTACCACCCATCTTTTTCTTTTGTTGATTCTTGATCTTGATTGATGGTTGAGTGGCTCATGCTGATCCTCTCTCTCTCTCTTTTGAGAGAATCATGTGATGATGCAATAATGTGGAGATGTTCGGACCATTTGTGTATTTGACCAGTATGATCGTCCGCATGCGTCGAAGGATCCTAATTGAGGCTTGGGGCCGGGGGCGCCGACGACGGGGAAGAAGAGGGAAGAGGCAGGGCCGGGGTGCTCTGGATCTGGTGCGTGTGTGAGAGAGAGACGTGATCTACATCTCGATCTGAATAAAGAGAGCCTATCACATGCGAGGATACGAATCCCTCCCCAGAAACAAAAAATCTTGGCCATCCACTCCTCCTACATCCAACGCTCCAAACCCTCCCCTCATACAACACACCTCTTTCACTTTTCTTCTACTTCTTTTTTCAATCGGTAGCACTTAATGACCAATTTGTGCAATAGTAACATGACCTAATGGACGCAAAAGGTCATAACGTTATGGGCTTTGGACCCTCTTAGACTTTCCATGACTAATTTTGGAATTTTGGTCATGGATCAATGTCCAATTAAACCACCATCATTTTTTTGGGTCATAGTTGAGCATTTTTCTTGTAGTGTTGTAACATTGTTTTGTTGTATTCTTATTCCTAACACCTACCGTGGCAGTGTCCTCCACAGCAGACATGCCTAGGCCGCCCACAACATGTGGCAACGCCTAGATAATGTGGTGACCACGCGGTTGGCATGTCAATTTGCGCGCTCTGGAGTTGGGGCCCTCGGACACCATCCAAACCTCGACGTCTTGCCACCTCACCATATATATCTGATTAAATGGATACTTATGTAACTATACATTAATTTTGGAACAAATAAAGAGCAAATTATTATGCTGTCGGGACCCCGATCCTAAGTCATAGGAATCCACCCTATAACACATCGCATCTCTTTGCGGTCGCACGCACGGTTAACTCCACGGCTGCAGCCTTACCTTAGCCGGGACCGTTTGCGTCTTTTGACTCACGTATGCAATAGTGTCGCTAGCATTCCAATGTCAAAGAACCCGGATCGACAAGTCTAATCACAAACCAAAGTGGCAGTACCGCACAAGGACAGGCATACATGACCCAACGAAGCAGGTGTCGGTCACCAGCGAGTGTAGACGAGTCGTAGCAAGCTACAAGGACTCCATTACATCGCGTGGCATTTCCCCAAAGGGGACAGACACAGCAGGTAAGAAGGACACTTGCGGGTCAACCAATGTGTCCGGAGCAGTAGCGAACTACCAAGGCTCGTTGGATCATAAAGGGGCATTTCCTTGTAAGGAGTGCTACTAAAGTTCACGACTAGGTAATCGAACCCCATACATATCAAGTACGACACATGTACGCATGGCATAGCGATATGTATAGATACATCGATGGCATCACAACATAACCATAAACATACAAGCTTTATTTAAGAGGCTCGGAAGAGCCACACACGTAATATTACACATTAAGGGTCTCACGACCCATAATAGCATTCATTCAGTTACAAGCCAGCGGAAGAGTTTAAAACTGTCTGAGTACAGACAGGTGCAACTAGAAGGCACATGGCCTGACTATACTACACACCCAACGTAGGGCCAGATCGTAGCTGGGACACCAGCTACTCGTCATCGTCTATGTCTATGAAGAACCCTCCATTAGGGTCATTAGCAACCTCTGCAAACTTTATTAAGCAAACATGAGTACGGAGGTACTCAGCAAGACTTTAGGATAACTAACTACTCATGCAATGTATCAACAAGGAATGGTGGGGTTTCATGCGGAAAGCCAACATTTGACTTGTGGCTAGACAACTTGCATTTTTAAATAATTTTGACAACTTGATTTCTCGCACACGAGTCCACTAACACCACAACAATACACCATCGTGGAATCATTCTGTCTCCATACGGAAATGCCGTCCACGACACTCACGCTTATCTTGACAATTTTATGACTAGCCATTGAAGTTATCTATGAACAACATATGTCCCCAAGTAGTCCATATCCGCGGACGCGGCTATTCGAATAGATCATAACCCTGCAGGGGTGTACTTCGTCACACACGCTCTCGCCACTTATCGCCATGTGCACGTCATACACCTCGGCAACCTTCAAGCGGAAGCCTAGCGAGGGAGTCAGCCACGACCGTTAACCACACTAGTACCTAGTCCAGGTTTATCGCCTATCTGAGAGTAACCCGTACGGAAGTCCGGCCAAGGTTTCCGCCACGGCCTCAAACAATGTGCGCAGGGTTCCCAAGCCCACCATCCGGGTGCCACTTGGTACACCGTGCCACTGCCTACCGCATCATAGCCCACCTCTCAGGTCAGCACCATGCACAGCCTCCAGCATGACTATAAACACGAGAAACTACTTGCAACTCCTGGACCAAGTACTAAGCGATTAATAAGTCGAGCGGGTCATATTTCAGGGCCAAGCATGTGGTAGTATCTCGTCTTGGATTACATACACGGAACTCAGTTCCTAAGGACGGTTCCAATGAAACAACCCGCCATGTACTCCTACACAGCCTTTCACCGGTACCTTTACCAAATCAGGTTCAGCACACAACCTTTGCTTACCGAACACATTCTCACAATTCTGTTCATCTCCTAGATGACAGACCATACACAACTCTAAGCATAGCATGCATAGCAGGATAAGGCACATCACAGCTCAAGCAACTACCAGGTATGCTAGGTTGCAAGGTTCGGCTATTTACTGTGACAAGGATAGGTCATGCAAAGGAAGTGGGTTCAACTAACGTGGCAAAAGCATTTGAAGCATTTGATCCTAATGCAATAAGTAAGTGCAGGAGCAAGAACATGGGATTTATCGGGATGATCAAAATGGTTGCTTGCCTTGTTGCTCAGAGGAGTGACAATATCCGTCAGATGGATATTCGGTGGAATCCGGGGGAGCGGAGCCTACCGAAAGGAATGACAACAATCAATAACAAACATATGCAATCAAGATGATGCATGAGCATGGCATGAGAATGCAAGGTGAAAAACTAATATAGTTAGCATATATTAGGTTTGAAGTTGATTTGAATCAAATTCAAATATCACTTCAAACGAGGTATTCTCGGATAGCATTTTTAATTAATTCGACGTGATGCTCAGATCATCTTGATGTTAACATGCATGGGATGACATGTTAAGTTGCTGGTTTGTAATTAGAACAGTGTTTGATCATGCCATTCATAGTGAAATTTAAATATTTGCCAAATTTCATTTATAAAGTATTTATAAGAATTGACTTATTCATTAATCTACATGTTTGGGTTATGTAACTTTTTCAAACATGTTTGAAAATGGCATATTCAGATTCCTTGAATTTTTGTGATACTTTTTCATATATAAATTATTTTCATTGGAGTTACAGATTAATTTCTATGAATTTTTGAAGTTTTAAACATTTTTGGAATTATTCTTATACTGGAAAATCCCTTTATTGCGTCAGCCTGACATCAGCAGGTCAACCGACCTGTTCAGGTCAAACCTGATAGGGGGGACCCACTGGTCAGCCTCTCAGGGGCTAATGCCGCGCTGACCAGCCCTTAAGTGGGTTTGACTTGGCCGTGGGCCCACTGTCAATGAGAGATTAAGGATTTAAACTGCTGGATTAGGTTGGCCACGTCGGCCCTCGCCGGAGCCTGGCCGGCGGCGACCAGATCCGCGGCAGAACCTCGCCGGAGACACGCTAAAACGTGTTGTGGTGCTCGGAAAGAAAGCTGAGAGCACTGGAGTGATCTCCAGGCTCGACCACATCCAGCGCTGGCCTCAGGGAGAGCTATAGGTGGCCGGAGTAAGCCGGCGATGAGCCGGGGCGGCTGCCGGAGTACGGGTTCGATGGTCCAGTGGCTAGGTGGCTCGAATCCGAGGGGAAAGAGAGGGGAAATGACCGCATGCTCACGGGGAGTGCAGAGCAGGGCTTAGACGGCTCGGGCAAGGGCTGTTGCCGGCGTTCCACCGTCGATTTGCCGACGACCGAAGGTTGAAGACGATGGCATTGGGGGCGTTGCAGAGCTCGGGGAGACTTCGGCCGTTGTAGAGAGAACCAGCTCGACGAGGCGAAGCTACTGGACTACTTGGAAGGGGGTTCCTGTGGCTAGAGGCGCAACGGCTCGATCTTGAGCTCGTGGCAATGGCGACAGAAGGAGGGAGGAGAGATCCGAGAGGAGGGGGAAACTAGAGCTGGGGAATGGATAGGGACGGCCTCGGGGGGGGGGGGGGATATCCCCGTTGTCGCGTTGTCCTGGGGGGCTCTGGAGCTCGCCACGGCGAAGCAGGAGGTGGAGGGGGCCGCCGTGGTCGATCTCCCCTCTTCCAGAAGGCAGAGGAAGAAGACGACCCTGCCCCTGGTAGGCTGGGCCTCCTCAGGCGACAGGTAAGAGTTTTCTCATTCTTTCTCTTTTTTTTTTTTTTATGATTTGTTTTTGTTTTTCTATTTCATTAACTTGCTATTTATTTCAGCTCCCAAATAGTTTGTAAAAGCTATATAAAACACACGAGAATATTTGTTGGAATATATCCAACCATTCCCAAAATTTTCAATATTTTTGAAAGTTTAAAGTTTCTGATTTCAAATTTAAAACTTGAAACCAGAAGCTTTTTGCATTTATTTAAAATGCTTAAAGTGTCAAGAAAAAGGTTTTCTTCATTGCTCATTTACTTTCATGATTTAACAGAAAGATTGAACTTTTCTTGAGGCCATTTTGGGTTCATTGATTTTAAATAGTTTGTATTTTCCTTATTTTGAGAAGTGGCTAGGGTTTTTAGAATTTTCCTTCACTACTTGCTTTGTTCTTGTTGAGAATTTCCTAGATACAATGCAAAGAAAATATGAGCACAAAGCTAACTTGCTTAAGGTGTCAGGGATGTGACAACTCACCCCCACTCAAAAGAATCTCGTCCGGAGATTTAGAAGTTGTCGGGAATAACGGAGAATACTCAAGTCAGAGACGATCCTCTCTTTTCCAAGTTGCCTCCTTTTCAGAATGATTTGACCATTGAACTTTAAGAAACTTGAGGTTTTGATGTCGAGTGGTATGCTCAGCTTGATCAAGAATACACACGGGGTATTCTCGGTATGAAAGGTTATCTTGGAGATCAAGCGTTTCGTGGTCCACTTCACGGATAGGATCTGAAAAGCAACGCCTGAGTTGCGAGACGTGGAAGACATCATGAACCTTGGAAAGATGCGGAGGAAGTTCCAACTGGTAGGCAACTTCTTCTAGTTTGGCAAGAATGTGAAAAGGACCAATGTAACGAGGAGCCAACTTGCCCTTGATAACGAATCGATGGGTACCCTTCAAAGGTGTAACCCGAAGGTAAGCCTTCTCGTCAACTTCAAAGGTCACAGCCTTATGATGACGATCATATTGGCTCTTTTGACGAGACTGGGCTGTTTTCAACTTTTCACGAATAATGCGAACCTGCTCTTCTGCATCCTGGATCATATCCGGGCCAAAGAGTTGCCTCTCTCCGGTTTCTGACCATTTAAGAGGTGTCCGACATCTTCGTCCATAGAGAACTTCAAAAGGAGCTTTGCCCAAGCTTGATTGATAACCATTGTTATAAGCGAATTCAGCGAATGGAAGGCACGTCTCCCAATTCATACCGAACAATATAACACAAGCTCGGAGCATATCTTCTAGGATTTGATTCACTCTTTCTACTTGACCACTTGATTGAGGAAGGAAAGCAGTGCTAAAAGATAAGTGAGTCCCCATGGCATTCTGAAAACTTTCCCAGAAGCGAGAAGTAAAGATACTCCCACGGTCAGAGTTAATCTCCAAGGGAACACCATGAAGAGACACTATTCGAGAGACATATAACTCTGCTAGCTGGCTAGCTGTTATATTCTCACGAACGGAAAGAAAATGAGCCACTTTGGAAAGACGGTCAATGACCACAAAGATAGCATTATTTCCTTTCTTGGTCTTGGGAAATCCGGTAATGAAATCCATGCTAACTTTATCCCATTTCCATTCAGGAATAGCTAGAGGTTGAAGGGTGCCAGCAGGCCTTTGATGTTCTGCCTTAACTCGACGACAAACGTCGCAGTTAGGAACGAACTCAGTAATTTCTCTCTTTATCCTAGTCCACCAGAACCTCTGGCGTAGGTCCGGATACATCTTAGTACTACCGGGATGAATGGTGAGAGGAGAATCATGGGCCTCCTTAAGGATTAACTGCCTTAGATGTGGGTTCTTAGGAACCACTAGACCATTCTGGAAGAACACAACACCTTGATCGTTCATGGAAAATTCTTTAGCGCTTCCGCTAAAAATATTCTCCTTGATCCGTGATATACCCTTGTCACGCTTTTGGCCAGCTATAATTTGATTCTTAAGGGTAGGCTTCGCCACCAGGGTAGAAAGGAATCCTTGAGGAACAATATGAAGATTCAACTTCCGAAAGTCCTCATAGAGATGTGGTTGACCTTGTTGTAACATCAAATTGTTACAATAAGATTTACGACTTAGTGCATCGGCCATAACATTGGCCTTCCCCGGGGTGTAAGTTATCCCTAAGTTGTAATCCGAGATCAACTCAACCCACCGTCTTTGCCTGAGATTCAAATCCGGCTGGGTGAAGATATATTTCAGACTTTGGTGATCAGTGAATATTTCGCAACGATTACCCAGAAGGTAATGTCGCCAGGTTTTTAGTGCATGGACCACAGCTGCAAGCTCAAGGTCATGTGTGGGATAATTATCCTCATGTGGACGCAACTGTCGAGATGCGTATGCGATCACATGACGATCTTGCATGAGAATGCAACCTAGTCCTTGTTGCGAGGCGTCGCAATAGATTACAAAGTCCTTAGAAAAATCTGGTGGTAGCAACACATGTGCGGAAGTCAGGCCTCTTTTCAGTTCCTGAAAACTATGCTCACACTGTGGTGTCCACTCGAACTTTTTATCCTTCTTGAGGAGTTCAGTTAGAGGCTTTGCAACCTTGGAGAAATTCTCGACAAAGCGGCAACAATAGCTCGCTAGACCAAGAAAACTCCTAACTTGCTTAACCGATTTAGGTTGAGTCCAATCAAGGACAGCTTGAACTCTCTCGGGATTGACAGCAATACCCTTACCAGAGATTACGTGACCTAGATAGGTCACTTCTGGTAACAAAAATTCACATTTTGAAAACTTGGCATAAAGGCGATGCTCTCGAAGTTTCATCAATACCAGCCTTAGATGCTCGGCATGTTCTTGTTCGTTCTTCGAGTAGATGAGAATATCATCGAGGTATACCACGACGAATTTATCCAAATACTCCATGAAGATTGAATTCATAAAACGAGAGAAGGTGGCTGGGGCATTGGTTAAACCGAAGGACATGACGGTGTACTCGTATTGGCCATAACGAGTAACAAAAGCCGTTTTTGGAATGTCCCCGTTCTTGATCTTGATTTGATGGTAACCCAACCTCAAATCCATTTTGGAGAAGACTGAGGACCCAACGAGCTGATCATACAGATCGTTGATCCTGGGGAGCGGATACTTGTTCTTTATGGTGACCAGATTAACTGGTCGGTAATCTACAACCATCCGATCCGTTCCGTCTTTCTTCTTGATGAAGAGGACGGGGAAAGCCCAAGGAGAAGAGCTAGGACGAATGAACCTTTATTCAAGGCCTCATCTAGTTGCTTCTTAAGTTCGGCTAGCTCCATGGGTGCCATCTTATATGGTGTTCTGGCTATTGGGACAGTTCCCGGAACAAGATCTATCACAAACTCTACATCTCTGTCAGGTGGAATTCCTGGCAGTTCCTCTGGAAAAACATCCAGGAAGTCACGGACTACCGGAATGTCTTCAAGTTCCGGAAGAGGGTTGGCATTTAAGGAATAGAGTTGGCATTTGGCAACTCGAGTAGAGACATTTACTATCTCGCCCGAGGGATGGGTAAGCTGGACATTTCTATTATGAGTATCAATCTTGGCATAGTGAGCTGACATCCAGTCCATGCCCAAGATGATATTAATATCCGAAGATTTCAAGGCTATCAATGAGGCTAGAAAAACTAGCCTGTCTACTAGAATTTCATTATCATAGGTTATCCTAGAGGTTTGCCATTTACTACCAGGAGTTTGGACAACCAAAGGAATTGGCATATCACAAAAAGACATGTTATGCAACTGTGCATAACTTTCTGAAATGAAGGAATGAGAAGACCTGGTCTCAAAGAGAACAGACGCTGGGTGATGATTAACAAGAAGCGTACCCAACATGACGTCGGGATCCTCTGCAGCTTCTTCTGCTGACACATAGTTCACATGGCCATGTGCAGGAGTTGGCTTCACATAGTAAGCTTTGCTCGACTTGCCTTGCCCGACGGACTTTCCAGGTTGCTTGGCACCCACATTTTGAGGACACTCACGGGAATAGTGCCCCGGTTCTCCACACTTGTAGCATATCACTTGGTTGGCACGTGGTGCAGCATTGCTAGCTGGACCACCATAAGTTTTTGGTGGAGGGTTGGTCTGATTCGTCTGAGGTGCCACGTAGGATGGCCTCAGAGTGTATCTTGGCGGCAGAGAACTGTTGGGAACCCACAGCCTGCGTTTTGGAAAGGCGGAACCAGAAGATGAGCCAAAGTCACGGGAGTGCTTCCTTGTGGCTTCAAAGTCAGTATGACCAGTCTCGGCACTGATCGCCTTGTTGACCAGGGCTTGAAAGCTTGCACACTCGTGGAGGCGCAGATCACGACGAAGCTCAGGGCTCAGACCCTTACGGAATCTTGCTTGCTTCTTGGCGTCAGTAGACACCTCCTCTGTTGCATACCGGGCGAGATTACCGAACTCACGACTATAGGCATCCACAGTCAACTTTCCCTGAGTGAAGGCACATGACTCCTCTCTCTTTCTGTCCATTAGGCCCTCTGGAATATGGTGTAGACGAAAGGCTGCACTGAAGTCTGCCCATGTGGCTGCTGGTTCAGCGGGACGCATTGCTTCAAAGTTCTCCCACCACAGATTGGCGGGTCCTTCCAGGAAATACGCCACAAAGGTCACCTTGTCGGCCTCAGAGACATTCGCAGAGCAAATCTTGCGTGAGATGCTGCACAACCAGTCATCAGCGTCGAGGGGATCTACGGAATGATGAAACTTTGGAGGATTCAGCTTCACAAAGTCGTTGAGGGACAGTTCAGCATTCCTAGGCTGACGAGCCGTATTCTGCTCAATACGCTCTAACAGTCGGTTGGTCTCCCTTTTGTTTCTGTGTGCCTCAAGCATAACTTCCGCCAGAGAGGGCGGGTGAGGCAGGTCTTCCTGCGACGCTTGACTACCCTCGCCTTGCTCATGACCAGGGGCACGGTTCAACCTGGTGAACACCATCCTGACAAACAAACTCACAACTTAGACCAATATCATATCAATACTAGCTATG
This sequence comes from Hordeum vulgare subsp. vulgare, assembly GCF_904849725.1. Classification (NCBI taxonomy): domain Eukaryota; kingdom Viridiplantae; phylum Streptophyta; class Magnoliopsida; order Poales; family Poaceae; genus Hordeum; species Hordeum vulgare. The sequence goes on along the minus strand of NC_058519.1, from coordinate 71,854,841 downwards.
GATTAAGAATGTACTGAACACACGGAATGCGGAAATGAATATCCGAACAGCATGGTAACAAGCAACTGCTATATATACACCATGGTTCATACACACCCTTACATAGTTCAGTACAACCTTAACCGAAGACCAAACTACTGAAATTATGGAACTACTCATCAGAGGCTTACAAGCTTCCTATACATTATTTATCTAGGCCTCCGGAATTCATTTCACATCACACGCATACTTCACAAGTCACGCAGGACTGTGCACGTACGGCTACTGCCATACTATCCTTCCGCTCACAGCTCAGGCATCCGCATAGAACATCTCATAGAGGTTACCTCCATGACTTGGAAGCTCAACCTGCGGATCAGGAAACACTCTAGCCTGAGATCCCTGGGATCCATAAGGACACGGATGTGGCCTTGGTCCCCTGACTGGTGGTAAGAGGGGTCCCCGGAGAGGGGTGACTCCTCCTATAGCTGGCCAGTCAACGTGGGCTGGAAGATGGGTCCTAACAGGGTTCAGCATCTCCATATCTCCGTACCCTGTCTGGACTACCGGTGCCAGCTGCGTCAAAGCCGTCCATAGACGGGCACGGGTAGCATAAAGCTCCATGCGGAGAGCACGAGCATCCCTGTCTCTGTTCTCTAGCATCTCAACAATGGACTGCGGTAGTGGATCCTCCATAGAAGAATCAAAATAGACTCCACTGAGGTATGCCTCTTCACCAGGCTGAGAGGCCGGAACATAGCAGAATTCTGAATTCTGCAACAGTGCATGTCTCGCTCTCATAATGGCCAGCATTGAGTAGGCAGCATCTTGTACTGCCATGTCAACAGTGACTCCCAACCCATAGGACCAATGGATTGGCTCCTCAGCTCCAGGGTAGTCTGGAAATACCCTAACAGTGCAGATGTACTGGCTCTGGTTGAAGTCTCGGTACTGTTCCTCCACTGTGTACTCGGGGTACCAGCGGTAACCGCACACCGACATCACCCTGACCAGCATGGCCGTATGACCAGGCACATCAATGCACCTGGTCAGATGTACCACCTGACGAGAAGGACGGCCAGGCATCTGTAAATAGAGAATAATGCAAAAGCATTAGAGCTCCGAATGCAAAATTGGGCAGCATAACGGCTGTAAATGCTCAAAAACAAATTTTGAGACAACCCAAAATGGAATAGCGTAACCACTCAACTATCAAGTTCAACTCTCTGATCATCAAACTTACTTCCTTTTTCCTAGGAATGAAAGAAACCCAATATCTCTTGACCCATAGTCCTATAATCTACCGATCAGAAACACGAGCCTAGAAGAAGATGAGTAACCTAGTTCTTAATTCTCGCAGAAAAGACGAGGATGACCAGAATAGAATAACTTGAGAAGAGAACAAGAGTCTTACGTTCCCTTCCACAAACAATTCCCTTATATATAACTAAAGCAATTCTAGACTCAACTTCGACCAGTTTGGCTTAGTAATCCTACAGTCAGTCAGGCTCTAATACCAACGCTGTCCGGACCCCGATCCTAAGTCATAGGAATCCAGCCTATAACACATCGCATCTCTTTGCGGTCTCACGCACGGTTAACTCCACGGCTGCAGCCTTACCTTAGCCGGGACCATTTGCGTCTTTTGATTAACGTATGCAATAGTGTCGCTAGCATTCCCATGTCAAAGAACCCGGATCGACAAGTCTAATCACAAACCAAAGTGGCAGTACCGCACAAGGACATGCATACATGACCCAACGAAGCAGGTGTCGGTCACCAGCGAGTGTAGACGAGTCGTAGCAAGCTACAAGGACTCCATTACATCGCGTGGCATTTCCCCAAAGGGGACAGACACATCAGCTAAGAAGGACACATGCCGGTCAACCAATGTGTCCGGAGCAGTAGCGAACTACCAAGGCTCGTTTGATCACAAAGGGGCATTTCCTTGTAAGGAGTGCTACTAAAGTTCACGACTAGGTAATCGAACCCCATACATATCAAGTACCACACACGTATGCATGGCATACCGATATGTATAGATACATCGATGGCATCACAACATAACCATAAACATACAAGCTTTATTTAAGAGGCTCGGAAGAGCCACACACGTAATATTACACATTAAGGGTCTCACGAACCATAATAGCAGTCATTCAGTTACAAGCCAGCGGAAGTGTTTAACACTGTCTGAGTACAGATAGGTGCAACTAGAAGGCACATGGCCTGACTATACTACAGACCCAACGTAGGGCCAGATCGTAGCTGGGACACCAGCTACTCGTCGTCGTCGATTTCTTTGAAGAAACCTCCATTAGGGTCATTAGCAACCTCTGCAACATTTATTAAGCAAACATGAGTACGGAGGTACTCAACAAGACTTTAGGATAACTAACTACTCATGCAATGTATGAACAAGGAACGGTGGGGTTTCATGCGGAAAGCCAGCATTTGACTTGTGGCTAGACAACTTGCATTTTTAAATAATTTTGACAACTTGATTTCCCGCACACGAGTCCACTAACACCACAACAATACACTATCGTGGAATCATTCCGTCTCCATACGGAAATGCCGTCCACGACACTCACGCTTATCTAGAGAATTTTATGAGTAGCCATTGAAGTTATCTATGAACAACATATGTCCCCGAGTAGTCCATATCCGCGGACGCGGCTATTCGAATAGATCATAACCCTGCAGGGGTGTACTTCGTCACACACGCTCTCGCCACTTATCGCCATGTGCACGTCATGCACCTCGGCAACCTTCAAGCGGAAGCCTAGCGAGGGAGTCGGCCACGACCGTTAACCACACTAGTACCTAGTCCAGGTTTATCGCCTATCTGAGAGTAACCCGTACGGAAGTCCGGCCGAGGTTTCCGCCACGGCCTCAAACGATGTGCGCAGGGTTCCCAAGCCCACCATCCGGGTGCCACTTGGTACACCGTGCCACTGCCTACCTCATCATAGCCCACCTCTCAGGCCAGCACCATGCACGGCCTCCAGTATGACTATAAACACCAGAAACTACTTGCAACTCCTGGACCGAGTACTAAGCGATTAATAAGTCGAGCGGGGTCATATTTCAGGGCCCAGCATGTGGTAGTATCTCGTCTTGGATTACATACACGGAACTCAGTTCCTAAGGACGGTTCCAATGAAACAACCCGCCATGTACTCCTACACAGCCTTTCACCGGTACCTTTACCAAATCAGGTTCAACACACAACCTTTGCTTACTGAACACATTCTCACAATTCTGTTCATCTCCCAGATGACAGACCATACACAACTCTAAGCATAGCATGCATAGCAGGATAAGGCACATCACGGCTCAAGCAACTACCAGGTATGCTAGGTTGCAAGGTTCGGCTATTTACTGTGACAAGGATAGGTCATGCAAAGGAAGTGGGTTCAACAAACATGGCAAAAGCATTTGAAGCATTTGATCCTAATGCAATAAGTAAGTGCAGGAGCAAGAACATGGGATTTATAGGGATGATCAAAATGGTTGCTTGCCTTGTTGCTCAGAGGAGTGACAATATCCGTGAGACGGATATTCGGTGGAATCCGGGGGAGCGGAGCCCACCGAAAGGAATGACAACAATCAATAACAAACATATGCAATCAAGATGATGCATGAGCATGGCATGAGAATGCAAGGTGACAAACAAATATAGTTAGCATATATTAGGTTTGAAGTTGATTTGAATCAAATTCAAATATCACTTCAAACGAGGTATTCTTGGATACCATTTTTCATTGATTTGACGTGATGCTCAGATCAGCTTGATGTTAATATGTATGGGATGACATGTTAAGTTGCTGGTTTGTTATTAGAACAGTGTTTGATCATGCCATTCATAGTGAAATTTAAATATTTGCCAAATTTCATTTATAAAGTATTTATAAGAATTGACTTATTCATTAATCTACATGTTTGGGTTCTGTAACTTTTTCAAACATGTTTGAAAATGGCATATTCAGATTCCTTGAATTTTTGTGATACTTTTTCATATATAAATTATTTTCATTGGAGTTACAGATTAATTTCTATGAATTTTTGAAGTTTTAAACATTTCTGGAATTATTCTTATACTGGAAAATCCCTTTATTGCGTCAGCCTAACATCAGCAGGTCAACCGACCTGTTCAGGTCAAACCTGACACGGGGGACCCACTGGTCAGCCTCTAAGGGGCTAATCCCGCGCTGACCAGCCCTTAAGTGGGTTTGACTGAGCCTTGGGCCCACTGTCAGCGAGAGATTAAGCATTTAAACTGCTGGGTTAGGTTGGCCACGTCGGCTCTCGCCGGAGCCTGGCCGGCGGCGACCAGATCCGCGGCAGAACTTCGCCGGAGACACGCTGAAACGTGCTGTGGTGCTCGGAAAGAAAGCTGAGAGCACTGGAGTGATCTCCAGGCTCGACCACATCCAGCGTTGGCCTCACGGAGAGCTATAGGTGGCCGGAGTAAGCCGGCGACGAGCCGGGGCGGCTACCGGAGTACGGGTTCGATGGTCCAGTGGCTAGGGGGCTCGGATCCGAGGGGAAAGAGAGGGGAAATGACCGCATGCTCACGGGGAGTGCAGAGCAGGGCTTAGACGGCTCGGGGAAGGGCTGTTGTGGGCGTTCCACCGTCGATTTGCCGGCGACCGAAGGTTGAAGACGATGGTGTTGGGGGCGTTGCAGAGCTCGGGGAGACTTCGGCCGTTGTAGAGAGAACCAGCTCGACGAGGCGAAGCTACTGGACTACGTGGAAGGGGGTTCCTGTGGCTAGAGGCGCGGCGGCTCGAGCTCGAGCTCGTGGCAATGGCGGCAAAAGGAGGGAGGAGAGATCCGAGAGGAGGGGGAAACTGGAGCTGGGGAATGGATAGGGACGGCCTCGGGGGGATATCCCCGTTGTCGCGCTGTCCTGGGGGCTCTCGAGCTCGCCACGGCGAAGTAGGAGGTGGAGGGGGCCGCCGTGGTCGATCTCCCCTCTTCCAGAAGGCAGAGGAAGAAGACGACCGTACCCCTGGTGGGCTGGGCCTCCTCAGGTGACAGGTAAGAGTTTCCTCATTCTTTCTTTTTTTTTCTAATTTGTTTCTGTTTTTCTATTTCATTAACTTGCTATTTATTTCAGCTTCCAAATAGTTTGTAAAAGCTATTTAAAACACACGAGAATATTTGTTGGAATATATCCAACCATTCCCAAAGTTTTCAATATTTTTGAAAGTTTAAAGTTTCTGATTTCAAATTTAAAACTTGAAACCAGAAGCTTTTTGCATTTATTTAAAATGCTTAAAGTGTCAAGAAAAAGGTTTTCTTCATTGCTCATTTACTTTCATGATTTAACAAAAAGATTGAACTTTTCTTGAGGCCATTTTGGGTTCATTGATTTTAACTAGTTTGTATTTTCCTTATTTTGAGAAGTGGCTAGGGTTTTTAGAATTTTCCTTCACCACTTGCTTTGTTCTTGTTGAGAATTTCCTAGATGCAATGCAAAGAAAACATGAGCACAAAGCTAACTTGCTTAAGGTGTCAGGGATGTGACAAATGCATCTGTAGTTCAAATTTGACCCGAGTCCAACTGATTCGGGAGAAATTTGTCTTTTTCAAAAGAGGTGTATAAAAGGTTTTGACACCTAACCATTTGGTCAATTGTAAATTAAATATGGTCTAGTATTTTAGAAAAATGATTTGGTCCAGTTTTGCAACAAATATATGGTAGGTTCTTCACAAAAAAACACATTTTGGTCACTTTAAAAATGGAAAATGAATTCCTAATCCAAGAAAAATGAAAACTTCCTTAAGCAACATTGTTTTCCATTCTAATATGCACCCTTGTGCACAATATTAGACCATTTGAACAAACTATGCCATGAATGTGGCCATAAGATTGATCATTTGGCTTGAAAGACATGAACCTTCACATATGATAGCTCATTTCTGAGAATTGTTTTTAAAATAATTACAGTATTACAAGTTTATTATTTTTCCTTGTAACTTGGTCACATAAAATAACACAATGGGAAGTTTTATTTTTTTATTTAGCATGCCCGTTTCAAAATGCGGTCAAAACAGCGGTCATTACCGTTTGTAGCTAGTGGTTGAATCTTGGAAAAAATTTAGTGTTTATATGATTAATTATATAGTTTCGTACGTCGAAGTGATTTTTTTAACTAAAAATCAATGTGTGAGGCAATGCAGTTTAAAATTGACCCGCTTCCTACTAAATTAGGGGAAATTTGTCTTTTTCATGAGCGGTGGATCAAAACTTTTTACACCCAAAAATTTAGTAAATTTTACATTAAATATGTCCTAATATTTTAGAAAATTTATCCGTCTAATTTTGCAACAAATATATGGTAGGTCCTTCACAAAAAAACTCATTTTGGACACTCTAAAAATGGAAAATGAATTTTCCGTCCAACGAAAGTGAAAACTTCTCTAGGCAACATTGTTTTCCATTCCAATATGCATCCTTATGCACATTATGAGATCATTTGAGTAAACTATTCCATGACTGTGGTCATAAGATTGATCATTTGGCTTGAATGACATGAATCTTCACACCTGATAACACAACTTTTAGAACACTTTGTAAAAAAATGTCGTATTACAAGTTTATTATTTTTCCACCTAACTTGGTCATATATAATGACACAATGCGAAGGTTTTTCAGTTTTTTTCTTTTGATTTTTTCATGCCCGTTTCGTCAAAACGGCGGGAATGACCGTTCCAACCTAGTGATTGAATATTGTAAAATTTTGGTGTTTATCTGATTAAATAGATACTTGTGTATCTATAAATGATTTTTGCAAAAAATAATGAGCAAACTCTAAGGAATCTGCATTTCAAATTTTACCCCCTTCGAGCTGAATTGACGTAAATTTGTCTTTTTCATGAGAGTGGGTCAAATCTTTTGCCACCGAACCATTTGGTCAATTGTACATTAAATACGACCTAATATTTTAGAAAATTAATTGGTTCCAATTTGGCAACAAATATATGGTAAGATACTTCCATTTGAATTGGGCAATCAACAAATATATTTGACATACTTCCATCTGAATTGGGGAAAATTTAGCTTTTGGTGAAATGTTAAGCATATTATGTGTTTTTGGTGAAATTAAAATAAAATAAAATAGTTGGTATGATATAAAAAACAATTTCACACACTCAAAAATAGAAAATGACTTTTTGTGAAAGAAAATGAAAACATATGTTTTTTAAGTCTAATTTTTATAAGATGGTAAGCATATTATTTGAAGTATATAGTTCAAAATAGTACTTGATTGAGAAGAAAGGAAAATAATATTAAAGAAAAAAAGTGAGGTAAACTCGGATTCACAGTTTGGTACCGAGAGTTTTTTATTTGGATTTGGATCCTCAGCCCGCGATTACTTTCACGCCTAGAGTTTTGGGTCAGCGCCCGAACATTTGACCCATCCCACAAACGTGAAATCCCAACTGCCCTACCCATCGTGAGCTCCCCTCTCGCTCGCCTCTCCTTTCCCTGCACCAATCCTCGTCGCCGCCACCACTTATGATGCCCGATCCCGCCCGGTGCCGGCGTCCTCCGACGACACCCACCACACCACCGTGACCCCCTCTCTGTGCTGCTTCCTCTCATCGGGCCAGATTTGGAGCGTGTGTCCTCTAGTGGGCAATTGCGACCATGCCGAGGGCTAGGATTTGGGTCAACATGTCGGTGGCATGACACGGGCGTTGTTCCGTTAACTCTGGCGAGCCCTTCACTCCTCCTGGTCACATCCGTCCCTCTCTTCCTCACTTCGCCTAGTCTCCCTCACATATCCAGCACGTCGTTGCTGCTCGGGCAACAGGAAGGATACTGTTGTGGGATGTTGCTTGGAGGAGAGGATTATGGTGCGGCAGGAGAGGGTGTGGCACCATGGAATGTTGGGATCCATGGGCACGGTCGTCCCCACCCAAAATCACGATGCGATGGCCATATGGAGAAGGAGATGGAGTGGATTCGCACCATCGGCAAGGTCCCCACTTCTTGTCAGCTTCGCCCACATCATGGACTACTGCTTCTTGAGGTAAGTATCCATTCCCCTCCGTTAACTTTCTGATGATACGATTTCCTTCCTCACGTCGGTATGCAGGTCCGGTCCACGGTTGTCAGTGTATGTTGCTTCCCATCCATTGGCATCCAAAATGTACGTCTCGTTGGGTACACGTTTTGCCTACAAAAGATTAGTCCGTTGATGGGGTTCCGGCATAGGTCAACCCTGTCCCTTGCTCTCTATCTCTCTGTGCCCACTGCCATCGAGCCTTCAGTCAATAGGTCTTTTCAATACATGAGCATCGTTCTACGACAAGAAGAAAAGTCTAGTGTTTTGATATTGTGACGCCTAGGTAGTTAAGCTACAGTAATCACACGCTAATAGGGCCATACCATCAAGATTGATTAAGCCAAAAGGTTGATGATAAAAATCAAAGGAAAATTTAGGATTGCAAGTTAAAAATTCAATATTCAGATAAAAGGTGAAATAAGAAATTCGCAAACCTGAAAACTAAAATCATGGTTAGGTTACACATTTTTCTTAAGTATTTGTAAAATATGAAGCAACATTTTTGCAAGTAATTAAAAGCTCTAAAACAATTAAAACACATGCCAAAAGAATATATAAGAGGCCTTTTGACTTATTAAAATACCCAAACCTATTTCAATTACCCCAAACTTTTTGTAGCCCTGTCAAATATTACATCATTAATATTTGACCAAGCGGATCATTTTTACAAGGGTCTGTGGTGCCTTAAAATATTATAACAACATACATAAAAAAACTGTAGCAGAACTATTTTTTTGTTTGGAAGGAGAAGGACTAACCTCCCTCGGCTTTGGACCCTCTAACCGGCCGAGGCGGCCTAGCCTGCCTTCCCCCATTGTCTCCTACCTCCCTTCTCCACCTAGCGCTGGGGACCGAGCTAGGGTGTCATCCCCGCCGAGCTTGCCCGCCTCCTGCGTCGCTGCAGCGCCCCTGGAGGGGATAAGAACGCCCCCACAACCTCCCTGCCAACCCTAGCTCCCATGGACCCCCTCCTCGCGCCCCACTGCTCCTCCCCTGCACACACCCGAGTGCCGCTATGGACATGCCGCAGTGAGCTTGCGGCCACCGCCCGCGTCGCTCCACTCTGACAAGCCATGGAGCTCTGCCTCGACTTCCTCGACCACCTGGAGCGCTCGATCGAGCTGAGCCAAGCGGTAGCGCGGGCATCGACTTCTCTTCCTCGCTGTCACCAGCACACATCGCTAGCGAATTGGAGCCACTCCTCCAACCTACGGCTCCATCGGCCGCTCCTCTCCAACCGCGGTGAGCTCCTCTCGCTGCTCCTCCCTCTCTGTGTGCTCCCATCACTACAGGAAATATGCTCATACATGACGTTTTTTAAGATGTCGTTGATGAATTCGTCATAAATCTATGACGATTTCATCCGAGATCGACATAAACCGTTTGAGGGTATCAAATCTACATATAAATTATGATGATGTGAGTCAAAAACGTCGTAACCGCATAAGAAGAGATCGTCATAACTTTTGCGACTATTATAAAAATGTCGTAACATGTTCTAACTATGTTGACATGTCACTCGTGGGTCCATTCTATCCCACCCCATCCTAGTTTGTGAAGAAACCAACTATTCTATCATTCCAAAAATTCTCGAAAAATTCACATAAATACTTTGGATCATATATTCCTAAAATATGTGAAAACCCTTCCTTCCATAGTTCGAAAATAATTCTGCAATATTCATTTTCCCATTCTATTCAGAATAGCACTTTGTGAAGGAAGTGTCACTTTAGCATGTCCAAATGGTATAATTGTTTTACAGTGCCTTCATATTCTCAAATTAAAATCATAGACCAAATTTCAGCTCAATCTATTCATTCATTTGATCCCAGCTTCAACATCCATATTTATGCACAGTGTGTTACTTTGCAAAGCAAGTGCCACCTAAGTTCATCCATTTGAGCTAAAAATTTGCCAAGAGAGTCTCCTTAGTACTTGATCATCCTCAGCCAAAATTTAGTCCCATTGTCTATATGCATTACCCGCACCGCTAATCAAACACTTGGCAGCTAATTCATGTTTGAGCTTAGTTCAGTCTCCTCGTGAGATTCCTCTATTGTACTCTTCTTCCTAACACCTAACGAGGGATTGTCCAACCCACCAGACATGCCTATTCCACCCAGAACGCGTGGCAACGCAACGGTCAGGCGGTGACCATGCGGCTGGCATGCAAGTTCACGCGCTCTGGAGTTGGGGCCCTCGACCACCATCCAAACCTCGACGTCAAGCCAGCACATCATGTATTTCTGATTAAATAGATACTTATGTACCTATAAATTATTTTTGAGAAAAATAAAGAGCAAACTATAATGCAGCTGCAGTTCAAATTCAACCCGCTTCCAACTGAACCGACATAAATTTGTCTTTTTTCACAAGAGGTGGATAAAATTTTTTAACACCCAACCATTTTTTCAATTTTACATTAAATATGCTCTAGTATTTTAGAAAAATTATTTGGTTCAATTTTGAAACAAACATATGGTAGGTCCTTCACAAAAAAAATCATTTTGAGCACTTGAAAAATGGAAAATGATTTTTACATACAAGGAAAATGAAAACTTCCTTAATCAACATTGTTTGACATTCCAATATGCACCCTTGTGCATAATATTATATAATTTCAATGAACTATGTCATGAATGTGGCCATAAGATTGATCATTTGGCTTGAAAGCCATGAATCTTCACACATGATAGCCCATTTCTAAGAACATTTTTTAAAAATAATTGTCGTATTACAAGTTTATTATTTTTCCTAGTAACTTTGTCATATATAATGACACAATGCATAGCTTTTCCATTTTTTTTATTTTTTTTTTAATTGTTCAAGGTCATTTCAAAATGCGGTCGAAACAGCGGGTATGACCGTTCCTACCTAGTGGTTGAATCTTGAAATTATTTTGGTGTTTCTCTGATTAAATAGATACTTGTGTACCTATAAATGATTTTTGAGAAAAATAAAGAGTAAACTATAATGTAGTTGCAGTTCAAATTTGACCCGCTTCCTCCTGAATCGCTTATAATTTGTCTTTTTCACTAGAGGTGGATCGAAACCTTCCCGCATCCAACCATTTGCTCAATTGTGCATTGAATATGGACTAATATTTTAGAAAAAAAAATTGGTACAGTTTTACAACAAATATTTGGTAGGTGCTTCACAAAAAACTCATTTTGGGCACTCGGAAAAAGGAAAGTGATTTTTTTTGCAAAGAGAATGAAAATTTCCTTTTACAACATTGTTTGTCTTTACAATATGCACCCTTCTGCAAAAATATGAAATCATTTGAACAAACTATGCCATGAATGCTATCATAACATTGATCATTTGGCTTGAAAGCCATGAACCTTCACACATGATGGCTCATTTTTAGAACACTTTTTATCAATAATTACCATATTACAAGTTTATTGTATTTCCTCGTAACTTGGTCACATATGATTACACGCCGCGAATGTTTTCTATTTTTTTTGATTTTTTCTTGCCCATTTCAAAATACGATCGAAACGGCGGGCATGACCGTTCATAGATCGGGGTTGAATCTTGGAAAACTTTTGGTGTTTCTCTGATTAACTAGATATTTTGGTATCTAAAAGTGAATTTTTGGAAAAATAAAGAGCAAACTATAATGCAGTTGTAGTTCAAATTTGACCCGCTTCCAACTAAACCGGTATGAATTTGTCTTTTTCACGAGAGGTTGATAAAATATTTTGATAGCCAACCATTTGGTCAATTGTACATTAAATATTACCTACTATTTTAGAAAAATGATTTGGTCAAATTTTGCAGCAAATATATGAAGGTCATTCACAAAAAAACTCATTTTGGACACTCGGAAAATGAAAAATGAAATTTTCGTGCAACGAAATTAAAGCTCCCTTTAAAAACATTGTTTTTCATTCTAATATGCACCCCTGTGTACAATAAGAGATCACTTTTTTGAAATTTTCACGTGAAAGTATAAAAGAAAAACAAAAGAAAAAAATAGAATTCATGCGTTTTATTCTCATTGGTGAAATTACTTGTCACACGAATCGATGACATGGCATCCATCCATCCACACATCCATCCATCCATCTCACATCCATCCGTCTATCTATAGAAAAAAAGGAAAAAAGAGAAGGGAAACCCCCATCCACAGCCCAACTACCCAAACCCTAAGTCAGATCTCATCGAACCCCATCTTCTCGCCGCCACCACCACCTCCCCGGCAGCTGCGACGGGCGCCACAAGCGGTACAGCCTCAAGGGCGGCGGCGGGTTCCGCACCTGCATAGGCTGCAACTAGAACGTCCTGTCTGGTTCCCCCCTCCCCGCCTTCCTCGAGCTCCGCGCGCCACGATCCCGACCGCCGCCGCGGCTCCCACCTCCTTTGGTGCGGCGCGTCCCCGGCTGCTTTGCCCGCCGGACGAGCAGAGAGACCAGCTTAGCCAGCGACCTTCGCCTTCCGGTGTCCGCTCTGGTGGGTGGTGGCTGTTGGGGAACGTCGCATGGGAAACAAAAATTTTCCTACGCGCACGAAGACCTATCATGGTGATGTCCATCTACGAGAGGGGATGAGTGATCTACGTACCCTTGTAGATCGTACAGCAGAAGCGTTTAGAGAACGCGGTTGATGTAGTGGAACGTCCTCACGTCCCTCGATCCGCCCCGCGAACAATCCCGCGATCAGTCCCACGATCTAGTACCGAACGGACGGCACCTCCGCGTTCAGCACACGTACAGATCGACGATGATCTCGGCCTTCTTGATCCAGCAAGAGAGACGGAGAGGTAGAAGAGTTCTCCGGCAGCGTGACGGCGCTCCGGAGGTTGGTGATGATCTTGTCTCAGCAGGGCTCCGCCCGAGCTCCGCAGAAACACGATCTAGAGGAAAAACTATGGAGGTATGTGGTCGGGCAGCCGTGAGAAAGTCGTCTCAAATCTGCCCTAAAAGCCCCATATATATAGGAGGAGGGAGGGGGACCTTGCCTTGGGGTCCAAGGGACTCCCAAGGGGTCGGCCGAGCCAAGGGGGGGAGGACTCCCCCCATAAACCGAGTCGGACTTGGTTTGGTGGGAGGAGTCCCCCTCCCTTCCCACTTCTTCCCTCTTTTTTTTCCTTTTCCTTTGATTCTCTTATCTTGGCGCATAGGTCTCCTTGGGGCTGTCCCACCAGCCCACTAAGGGCTGGTGTGTGCCCCAAAAGCCTATGGGCTTCCCCGGAGTGGGTTGCCCCCTTCCGGTGAACTCCCGGAACCCATTCGTCATTCCCGGTACATTCCCGGTAACTCCAAAAACCTTCCGGTAATCAAATGAGGTCATCCTATATATCAATCTTCGTTTCCGGACCATTCCGGAAACCCTCGTGACGTCCGTGATCTCATCCCGGACTCCGAACAACATTCGGTAACCAACCATATAACTCAAATACGCATAAAACAACGTCGAACCTTAAGTGTGCAGACCCTGCGGGTTCGAGAACTATGTAGACATGACCCGAGAGACTCCTCGGTCAATATCCCACAGCGGGACCTGGATGCCCATATTGGATCCTACATATTCTACGAAGATCTTTATCGTTTGAACCTCAGTGTCAAGGATTCGTATAATCCCGTATGTCATTCCCTTTGTCCTTCGGTATGTTACTTGCCCGAGATTCGATCGTCAGTATCCGTATACCTATTTCAATCTCGTTTACCGGCAAGTCTCTTTACTCGTTCCGTAATACAAGATCCCGCAACTTACATTAAGTTACATTGCTTGCAAGGCTTGTGTGTGATGTTGTATTACCGAGTGGGCCCCGAGATACCTCTCCGTCACACGGAGTGACAAATCCCAGTCTTGATCCATACTAACTCAACTAACACCTTCGGAGATACCTGTAGTGCATCTTTATAGTCACCCAGTTACGTTGCGACGTTTGATACACACAAAGCATTCCTCCGGTGTCAGTGAGTTATATAATCTCATGGTCATAGGAATAAATACTTGACACGCAGAAAACAGTAGCAACAAAATGACACGATCAACATGCTACGTCTATTAGTTTGGGTCTAGTCCATCACGTGATTCTCCCAATGATGTGATCCAGTTATCAAGCAACAACACCTTGTTCATAATCAGAAGACACTGACTATCATCGATCAACTGGCTAGCCAACTAGAGGCATGCTAGGGACGGTGTTTTGTCTATGTATCCACACATGTAAATGAGTCTTCATTCAATACAATTATAGCATGGATAATAAACTATTATCTTGATACAGGAATTATAATAATAACTATACATTTATTATTGCCTCTAGGGCATAATTCCAACAGTATCCCACTTGCACTAGAGTCAATAATCTAGCCCTCAAATCACCATGTGAATTACATTGTAATAAATCTAACACCCATACAGTTCTGGTGTCGATCATGTTTTGGCCGTGGAAGAGGTTTAGTCAGCGGGTCTGCTACATTCAGATCCGTGTGCACTTTGCATATATTTACGTCCTCCTCCTCGACGTAGTCGCGGATGAGGTTGAAGCGTCGCTTGATGTGTCTGGTCTTCTTGTGAAACCTTGGTTCCTTTGCTAAGGCAATGGCACCAGTGTTGTCACAGAACAAGGTTATTGGATCCAGTGCACTTGGCACCACTCCAAGATCCGTCATGAACTGCTTCATCCAGACACCCTCCTTAGCCGCCTCCGAGGCAGCCATGTACTCTGCTTCACATGTAGAATCTGCTACGACGCTTTGCTTGGAACTGCACCAGCTTACTGCACCCCCATTAAGAATAAATACGTATCCGGTTTGCGACTTAGAGTCGTCCGGATCTGTGTCAAAGCTTGCATCAACGTAACCCTTTACGGCGAGCTCTTCGTCACCTCCATACACGAGAAACATCTCCTTAGTCCTTTTCAGGTACTTCAGGATATTCTTGACCGCTGTCCAGTGATCCACTCCTGGATTACACTGGAACCTGCGTGCCATACTTATGGCCAGGCTAACATCCGGTCTAGTGCAGAGCATCGCATACATGATAGAACCTATGGCTGAAGCATAGGGGACGGAGCGCATATGCTCTCTATCTTCATCAGTTGCTGGGCACTGAGTCTTACTCAATCTCGTACCTTGTAACACCGGCAAGAACCCTTTCTTGGACTGTTCCATTTTGAACCTCTTCAAAACTTTATCAAGGTATGTGCTTTGTGAAAGTCCTATCAGGCGTTTGATCTATCCCTATAGATCTTAATGCCTAGAATGTAAGCAGCTTCTCCTAGGTCCTTCATAGAGAAACTTTTATTCAAGTAACCTTTTATGCTCTCCAAAAGCTCTACGTTGTTTCCAATCAGTAATATGTCATCCACATACAATATTAGAAACGCCACAGAGCTCCCACTCACTTTCTTGTAAATACAAGATTCTCCAACCACTTGTATAAACCCAAATGCTTTGATCACCTCATCAAACCGCTTGTTCCAACTCCGAGATGCTTGCACCAGTCCATAAATGGATCGCTGGATCTTGCACACCTTGTCAGCATTTTTAGGATCGACAAAACCTTCGGGTTGCATCATATACAACTCTTCCTTAAGGAAACCATTAAGGAATGCCGTTTTGACATCCATCTGTCAGATTTCATAATCGAAAAATGCAGCTATTGCCAACATGATTCTGACGGACTTAAGCATCGCTACGGGAGAGAAAGTCTCATCGTAGTCAATTCCTGGAACTTGTGAAAAACCCTTTGCCACAAGTCGAGCTTTATAAACGGTCACATTACCGTCAGCGTCCGTCTTCTTCTTAAAAATCCATTTGTTCTGAATAGCCTTGCGGCCCTCAGGTAGTATCTCCAAAGTCCACACTTTGTTCTCATACATGGATCCTATCTCGGATTTCATGGCTTCTAGCCATTTGTTGGAATCTGGGCCCACCATTGCTTCTTCATAATTTGCAGGTTCATTGTTGTCTAACAACATGATTGATAAGACGGGATTACCGTACCACTCTAGAGCAGCGCGTGATCTCGTCGACCTGCGTGGTTCAACAGAAACTTGAACTGGAGTTTCATGATCATCATCATTAACTTCCTCCTCAACCGGCGTCGCAACGACAGAGGTTTCCCCTTGCCCTGCGCCACCATCCAGAGGGATGAGAGGTTCGACAACCTCGTCAAGTTCTATCCTCCTCCCACTCAATTCTCTCGAGAGAAACTCCTTCTCGAGAAAAGTTCTGTTTTTAGCAACAAACACTTTGCCCTCGGATTTGAGATAGAAGGTGTACCCAACTGTCTCCTTTGGGTAACCTATGAAGACGCACTTTTCCGCTTTGGGTTCCAGCTTTTCAGGCTGAAGCTTTTTGACATAAGCATCACATCCCCAAACTTTAAGAAACGACAACTTTGGTCTTTTGCCATACCACAGTTCGTATGGTGTCGTCTCAACGGATTTTGATGGTGCCCTATTTAAAGTGAATGCAGCTGTTTCTAATGCATAACCCCAAAACGATAACGAAAAATCAGTAAGAGACATCATAGATCGCACCATCTCTAACAAAGTACGATTACGACGTTCGGACACACCATTACGCTGTGGTGTTCCAGGCGGTGTTAACTGCGAAATAATTCCACATTGTCTTAAGTGAGTACCAAACTCGAAACTCAGATATTCACCCCCACGATCAGACCGTAGGAACTTGATCTTCTTGTTACGATGATTTTCTACTTCACTCTGAAATTGCTTGAACTTTTCAAATGTTTAAGACTTGTGCTTCATCAAGTAGACATAACCATATCTACTTAAATCGTCAGTGAACGTGAGAAAATAACGATATCCGCCGCGTGCCTCCACACTCATCGGACCACACACATCGGTATGTACGATTTCCAACAAGTCACTAGCACGCTCCATTGTTCCGGAGAACGGAGTTTTAGTCATCTTGCCCATGAGGCATGGTTCGCACGTGTCAAGTGAATCAAAGTCAAGTGACTCCAAAAGTCCATCAGCATGGAGTTTCTTCATGCGCTTTACACCAATATGACCCAAGCGGCAGTGCCACAAAAACATGGCGCTATCATTGTTTACTCTAACTCTTTTGGTCTCAATGTTATGTATATGCGTATCGCTATCGAGATTCAATATGAACAATCCTCTCACATTCGGTGCATGACCACAAAAGATGTTACTCATAGAAATAGAACAACCATTATTCTCAGACTTAAAAGAGTAACCGTCTCGCAATAAACAAGATCCAGATATAATGTTCATGCTCAACGCAGGCACTAAATAACAATGATTTAAGTTCATCACTAATCCCGATGGTAGTTGAAGTGACACGGTGCCGACGGCGATTGCATCAACCTTTGAACCGTTTCCTACGCGCATCGTCACTTCGTCTTTCGCCAGCCTTCATGTATTCCGCAGTTCCTGCTTCGAGTTGCAAATGTGAGCAACAGAACCGGTATCGAATACCCAGGCACTACTACGAGAGCCGGTTAAGTACACATCAATAACATGTATATCAAATATACCTGATTTTTCTTTGCCCGCCTTCTTATCTGCCAGATACTTGGGGCAATTGCGCATCCAGTGACCCATACCCTTGCAATAGAAGCACTCTGTTTCAGGCTTAGGTCCAGCCTTGGGTTTCTTCGGCGGATTGGCAACAGGCTTGCCGCTCTTCTTCGAATTGCCCTTCTTGCCTTTGCCGTTTCTCTTGAAACTAGTGGTCTTGCTCACCATCAACACTTGATGCTCTTTACGGAGTTCAGACTCTGCGACTTTCAGCATCGCAAACAACTCGCCGGGAGACTTGTTCATCCCTTGCATGTTGTAGTTCAACACAAAGCCTTTATAGCTTGGCGGCAGTGATTGGAGGATTCTGTCAGTGATAGCTTCTTGCGGGAGTTCAATCCCCAGTTCAGCTAGACGGTTTGAGTACCCATTCATTTTGAGCACATGTTCACTGACAGACGAGTTTTCCTCCATCTTGCAAGCATAGAATTTATCGGAGGTCTCATACCTCTCGATTAGGGCGTTCTTCTGAAAGATAAACTTCAACTCCTGGAACATCTCAAATGCTCCATGATGCTCAAAGCGACGTTGAAGTCCCGGCTCTAAGCCATACAAGACTGCACATTGAACTATTGAGTAGTCCTCCTTACGTGCTAACCAAGCGTTCTTAACATCCTGATCAGCCGTAGCGGGTGGTTCATCTCCTAGCGCAGCATTAAGGACATAATCCTTCTTTCCAGCTTGTAAGATTAGCTTAAGATTACGAGCCCAGTCTACAAAGTTGCTTCCATCATGTTTCAACTTAGCTTTCTCTAGGAACGTATTAAAATTCAGGATGACACTTGCGTGAGCCATGATCTACAACACAAATATATTCAAAGTGGACTTAGACTATGTTCAAGATAATTAGAGTTCAACTTAATCAAATTATATGCTAAACTCCCACTCAAAAAGTACATCTCTCTAGTCATTTGAGTGGTTCATGATCCACTTACACTATCCCAAGTCCTATCATCACGTGAGTCGAGAGTAGTTTCAGTGGTAAGCATCCCTATGCTAATCATATCAACTATATGATTCATGATCGACCTTTCGGTCTCATGTGTTCCGAGGCCATGTCTGCACATGCTAGGCTCGTCAAGCTTAACCCGAGTGTTCCGCGTGCGCAACTGTTTTGCACCCATTGTATGTGAACGTTGAGTCTATCACACCCGATCATCACGTGGTGTCTCGAAACGACGAACTGTAGCAACGGTGCACAGTCGGGGAGAACACAATTTCGTCTTGAAATTTTAGTGAGAGATCACCTCATAATGCTACCGTCGTTCTAAGCAAAATAAGGTGCATAAAAGGATTAACATCACATGCAATTCATAAGTGACATGATATGGCCATCATCACGTGCTTCTTGATCTCCATCACCAAAGCACCGGCACGATCTTCTTGTCACCGGCGCCACACCATGATCATCCATCAACGTGTTGCCATCGGGGTTGTCGTGCTACTTATGCTATTACTACTAAGGCTACATCCTAGCAAAATAGTAAACGCATCTGCAAGCACAAATATGTTAGTATAAAGACAACCCTATGGCTCCTGCCGGTTGCCGTACCATCGACGTGCAAGTCGATATTTCTATTACAACATGATCATGTCATACATCCAATATATCACATCACATCATTGGCCATATCACATCACAATCATACCCTGCAAAAACAAGTTAGACGTCCTCTAATTTTGTTGTTGCAAGTTTTACGTGGTGACCAAGGGTATCTAGTAGGATCGCATCTTACTTACGCAAAAACCACAACGGAGATATATGAGTTGCTATTTAACCTCATCCAAGGACCTCCTCGGTCAAATCCGATTCAACTAAAGTTGGAGAAACCGTCACTTGCCAGTCATCTTTGAGCAAAGGGGGTTACTCGTAACGATGAAACCAGTCTCTCGTAAGCGTACGAGTAATGTCGGTCCAAGCCGCTTCAATCCAACAATACCGCGGAATCAAGAAAAGACTAAGGAGGGCAGAAAAACGCACATCACCGCCCACAAAACCTTTTGTGTTCTACTCGAGAAGGCATCTACGCATGAACCTAGCTCATGATGCCACTGTTGGGGAACGTCGCATGGGAAACAAAAATTTTCCTACGCGCACGAAGACCTATCATGGTGATGTCCATCTACGAGAGGGGATGAGTGATCTACGTACCCTTGTAGATCGTACAGCAGAAGCGTTTAGAGAACGCGGTTGATGTAGTGGAACGTCCTCACGTCCCTCGATCCGCCCCGCGAACAATCCCGCGATCAGTCCCACGATCTAGTACCGAACGGACGGCACCTCCGCGTTCAGCACACGTACAGCTCGACGATGATCTCGGCCTTCTTGATCCAGCAAGAGAGACGGAGAGGTAGAAGAGTTCTCCGGCAGCGTGAAGGCGCTCCGGAGGTTGGTGATGATCTTGTCTCAGCAGGGCTCCGCCCGAGCTCCGCAGAAACACGATCTAGAGGAAAAACTATGGAGGTATGTGGTCGGGCAGCCGTGAGAAAGTCGTCTCAAATCTGCCCTAAAAGCCCCATATATATCGGAGGAGGGAGGGGGACCTTGCCTTGGGGTCCAAGGGACTCCCAAGGGGTCGGCCGAGCCAAGGGGGGGAGGACTCCCCCCCCAAACCGAGTTGGACTTGGTTTGGTGGGAGGAGTCCCCCTCCCTTCCCACTTCTTCCCTCTTTTTTTTTCCTTTTCCTTTGATTCTCTTATCTTGGCGCATAGGTCTCCTTGGGGCTGTCCCACCAGCCCACTAAGGGCTGGTGTGTGCCCCAAAAGCCTATGGGCTTCCCCGGAGTGGGTTGCCCCCCTCCGGTGAACTCCCGGAACCCATTCGTCATTCCCGGTACATTCCCGGTAACTCCGAAAACCTTCCGGTAATCAAATGAGGTCATCCTATATATCAATCTTCGTTTCCGGACCATTCCGGAAACCCTCGTGACATCCGTGATCTCATCCAGGACTCCGAACAACATTCGGTAACCAACCATATAACTCAAATACGGATAAAACAACGTCGAACCTTAAGTATGCAGACCCTGCGGGTTCGAGAACTATGTAGATATGACCCGAGAGACTCCTCGGTCAATATCCAACAGCAGGACCTGGATGCCCATATTGGATCCTACATATTCTACGAAGATCTTTATCGTTTGAACCTTAGTGCCAAGGATTCGTATAATCCCGTATGTCATTCCCTTTGTCCTTCGGTATGTTACTTGCCCGAGATTCGATCGTCAGTATCCGTATACCTATTTCAATCTCGTTTACCGGCAAGTCTCTTTACTCGTTCCGTAATACAAGATCCCGCAACTTACATTAAGTTACATTGCTTGCAAGGCTTGTGTGTGATGTTGTATTACCGAGTGGGCCCCGAGATACCTCTCCGTCACACGGAGTGACAAATCCCAGTCTTGATCCATACTAACTCAACTAACACCTTCGGAGATACCTGTAGTGCATCTTTATCGTCACCCAGTTACGTTGCGACGTTTGATACACACAAAGCATTCCTCCGGTGTCAGTGAGTTATATGATCTCATGGTCATAGGAATAAATACTTGACACGCAGAAAACAGTAGCAACAAAATGACACGATCAACATGCTACGTCTATTAGTTTGGGTCTAGTCCATCACGTGATTCTCCCAATGACGTGATCCAGTTATCAAGAAACAACACCTTGTTCATAATCAGAAGACACTGACTATCATCGATCAACTGGCTAGCCAACTAGAGGCATGCTAGGGACGGTGTTTTGTCTATGTATCCACACATGTAAATGAGTCTTCATTCAATACAATTATAGCATGGATAATAAACTATTATCTTGATACAGGAATTATAATAATAACTATACATTTATTATTGCCTCTAGGGCATAATTCCAACAGTGGCTCGGGCAAGGTGGTCGTGGAGGTCACGCTCCTTGCCGTAGGATGGAGTATGCCATGTTCGGGTCCAGGAGGGTCGACGACGACGGGGCGCTCAGGTGCCAGCGGACCGCCAGGTGAGCAGCCATCCGCTACCCCCGCCTTGCTCTTGCTTGCTGCCTGCCTCGATGGCCTCTCTGCTCAGGAGCACGGGGGGATTGCTGCCTTTGATGGCCTCTCTGCACATAGTTCTTGCTGGTTATGCTGAGTGACCGGTGATGAGCCCAAATGACCATGCCTAGCTTCAGAACTGTTCAACATCCCTCCTGTCCGGTCCACATCAACGGGTAGTACTAGTACCACTTACTCACTCTTTGGAAGGTATGCTCACGAGATTTAAATATGAATATATATAGGTGCTGCTGTAGGCTACATCGTTATTTCTGCTATTTATAGTTGGTCACACTTAGAATGTCATGATTTCTTACCGTTCCTATGTAAAAGAGAAAGTTATTTAGAATAATGTAACAAACCAATGTAGGCATATGACCTTGTGCGTTTATATGACCAGACAGTTGAGAGGTTTGATTGGGTTTGATCTGGCTTAACAAAACAAAATGTGCAACGATATATACAATGTGTTATTTGTGTCAGTCAACTTGTGAGTCGTTGGAAAGGACTGGGTGAACAAGTGAATGTCTTTTGTATTCTAGGTCGCATGGTGTGGTGATAATTCAAGAGGTTTATGTACCATTGTAGTGATGTGATATGCCTACTTCATGATTGATTTATTTTAACTAGAGGAAACCTTTTCTTTGACACAAGAGGAAACCTTTTTTCAGGGGCTCGCTGACCACAACGACCGACTTGGAGCTCCTCTCTACCCTTGCAGGTGGGCAATGGTCTCATTGGTTTTCAGTATAATCTATGGTCTGTTTTTTCTGACATGCATTTGCTAGAATCACTGATAATGGAAACTAGATAGAAAAATCCAAGGCTTTTATTTTTCCTGGTTGGTGGAAAAGGAGATAGTGATGCGGTGACTATATGAACATGTGCTTAATTCTGTTTGATTCTGGATACATGTATGCATGCCAAGTTAACACAATTGCTTAATTAACTCACCAGATCAAGTGTGATTGTTGCACATGTGAAAAATGTTTATTGTTAGGTGTTAGAAGATTTGATATGTTTTGATTAATGGACAGTGGACTAGCTGATAGCTCCTTGTATTGCTTATTTGATTATTACTTCCTCTGTAAAGAAATGTAGAGGGAGTAGTATTGTGTAGTTTTACATTTCGGGGCTCAAAATAACATGGCCCTGTTTAGAAGCATGTTTTCTTTATTCATGGTTGTCCTTTGGATCCATGTGGTAGCCATTTATAAATGGTGTATATGTTGGCTGTGAACATCTTAGTCATTGAACATCTAAATTGCTAATTTTGCGTATGGTCCAAATTATATGGATTAGAAGCTCAACGGCGACTACAATGTCTCTTTACTTAGAAAATACAATTATTAATCACTCTCTGGTACATGTACAGATGAAACTACCCTGTTTACCACTTTACCTTCATCTGAACTAATCGTCTTACCTCTCCTTCCTCATTAATTTAAAGATGGTAGTTTAAAAGATCAAGCAAATAGGAAAATGCTTTTTTATCTTTGATCTTGTACTTTACAGGAGATCTTCCATATCGGAGCAAGCCTAGTTAACTTGTGTAAATAATTTAAAAAATTACATGTAAATTTGACGGTTTTATGACTTCAAATGCTTATTGTTTATGACAGACCTAGGGCTAGGAGTCCTTAGTTCGCTTTCACTTTTTTGTGGAGGTTTTGGTCTTGCTTTTCTGCTCAAGTTGTGGCGTCTAGGTTGGATTTACACTTCCTGCTATGCTGCTGCATCTGCAAGCTGCAAGCTGTTTGATTTTTTATAACAAGTACATTCCATCTTGACTCCCCAGGTCATTACTCATAACTCAGATTAAAGCTAACGCTAGCTACCGGCTCCTCCCTGAGCTGTTTTTGTTTTGTCTAGTTTTAGCCCTAGTGGTGTTTTTCAGTGCTCGGTTCATAGTCATAAATCACCTTCATTTTGACAAATCTGTAATTTCCTTGCCTTTCTAGCGTCGTGTTCGATCCGTTTGCAGTAAGTGGATTGTCAGGTGCATTCACTCTGTTCAGCTGGTGCACATGGCAACACTAGTAATAATCTATGATTTGGTTGAGTTAATTAGAGATATAGAATAACGTATCCTGGTAACAAGAAATTTTGGAGCAACCTTATAACTTCTGAGTTACGAGTTTTTGGACAAATTTACTTCTCTTGATGTCGCATACCATCTATAGTAGTAGTCTATTTTTCTCGATGTACTTATATTTTGGGATGGTTACACTGCTTAGTGCAAACATATTGTTTTCTGATGTGTTTTCACTTTGCACTTGCAGGCTGGAACATGGGAGGAAAAGAACCTCAATTCATGGGCTAATGGTAGGGCACCCAGGAGGTGCAGCACCGAATCCGCATCACCCTCTCCTCCAAGTCCGTCAAGAACCTCGAGAAGGGTTGGTGCCCGGTGATTGCAGTTGCGCCTGACGCAAAATCTGGGGCCGCGTGCCGGCGGTCAGCTGCGCCCGACGCAAAATCTGGGCGTACCTCGGCGCCGGAATGCCATTTCTCTTCACTGCGTGGATCTGCATGCACGCGCGCCGACGGTCCAGACGCCAGCCGATGGGCAGCCTCGCCGGCGGGGTGGTGGCCAGGAGGCTACGGTTCTTGTGCCTACACGGGTTCCGGACCAGCGGTGAAATCATGCTGAAGCAGGTGGTGGGGAATTGGCCCGACGAGGTCACGGCGCGCTTCGACCTCGTCTTCGCCGACGCTCCCTTCCCCGCCGAGGGCAAGTCAGACGTCGACGACATCTTCGACCCGCCCTACTACGAGTGGTTCCAGTTCGACAAGGTCCTCCACCCTCCACCTTCCCCCCTTCCTCCCGTATTCTACTACGAGTGGTCTGTTATTCAAATTTGACTGGGACATGCAAGTTTTTGATAGATTTAACTTTTCTCAGACACTTTAGGCGTGTAGTAACAATTAAATTGTAGGTTAAATGTTGGACTAGAGAAATATTGATGATAGTTTGATTGGCAAATTTTTATATGTCAGCTTCGGCATTCCATGGTACAACTACAAACCTGTGGGTATTGTTGCTAAAATATGCAGTATAGCACAAACCAAGTTTGTATGAATGTATGGCATACAAGTTGCAGACCTACATAATTTGAATTGTTTTCGTGACTTCGTGGGTCAATAGTAGCCTACGGTTTTAGGATCTGGCAGTAGCCAGATCTGTTTGTGCTTATGCCCGAAGGTAAAATCTGGCGATTAGGGTGAGTAAACGGAAGTTTGCGAAGGAATTAACCTTTTAAGCTTCCAATGTCAAATATAGTTCAACCTTATGCTGTCAACTCTGCATATGAAGTAGTATTTGCTTGGAGAGCAGCATTGCTTAGCAGAGTGTGTGTGTGTGTGTGTGTTTTGCTTGCTGGGTCAGAGTAGTAGGTGGAGTATTTTGCTGGATCATATCATCAATCAGTCAATAATTAATGTGTCCGTGTATGTATGTAACTAAGATTCGATTCCAACTCCCAAGATATTATTACACGGAGTTAAGAACCTGGATCATATGCAGTGTTATATTATAGCAACTTGTCAATGTCATCAGGATATTACTGTTGTTTATGGATGAATAGTGGCAGCAACGAATCTTGATAGAAACTGTTATTTAAAGATGAATAGTGGCAGCAAGTGTGAAGATGGTGCTAGCATGCTTGGTACATTTGTATCCCTGCTTATCTCAAGTCTGAACATTCAAATGCTATTTGGTACTAGAAGTGAAAAGAGTACATATGTTTTGTTGCTTGGATGACATGTTACTGTGTTTGTATAAATGATAGATGAGATAAAAATATGGCCATGCTCATGTTCTACCTTCATGTACACCATTGCTAATATCCTGATGACTTGCCCTGCAATTAATTTGAAACGTGGAACTATTCATCTTTAAATAGTTAAATAATGTGCACCTGGGCCACTATTCATTTTTTTTGTAAATTTTGTTATTTAAATACCTGAAGTGTTAGTTCACACTTTTTTTGTAAATGTTGTTATTTAAATACCTGAAGTGTTAGTTCACATCGTATTCTTATTTTTTGCACAGGTGAAGTACAAAGTCAAGTGTGAAGCTATGAAGTGTATCAACAAAGAGTAGCATATGTATTATAATAGGAGGAAGTATTAGGTATATCTGGGTAGTGGTGTAGTGTATTGGTTGTAATAGACAAATTTAATGTTGGTTTGGACGAATTTCATTTGCTCCCTAGCCTGTTTGAAATATTGATTCTGAATGTGATTTGAATACCTATGAAATGGCAACTTGACAAGGGCACCAAGTTATGATATTTATTTGACAAAATGTGAAATTTCTGACGTGTGGGATTAATTTTGAGATCAGCATGACACGTGGGACCAGTACAAAAACAAAAATAAAATGGTCAAAAAAGAAAATCAATGGAAAGTAAAAGACACAAATCAAAATTTGAAAAACAATATACTAAAGTGGTTGTAAATAGGCTAAGGCCCAAAAAGAAGCCTAGTAAGAAAAAGGCCAAAAATATAAAACCAGCCCATGTGATCAATTGAAATGGGTTGGGCTGATTTCAGCCATGACGTTTTAATTTCGTTATAATTTTGCCACGTAGGACAGGTTTGATTGCCAACGACGATTTAGGATCATCGTAAACGTTACGACGATCCAGGAATCATCGTAAAAGTTACGACGATTTTGATCAAAACGTCGGTGTTGTTCATTTGTGACGCTCCCTTTTCGATGCTTGGTTTTTCATCATGAGATCATCGTAAATTAAAAACCGTGACGATGTAGCGACGAAAAAATAGCGTTGTATATTAGCATATTCCTTGTAGTGCGTAGCCCTCCTTTGCTAGTTGTCCCGCATTCGAGCTCTATCGTGCACCATCGCCGACGTGCTCGAGCTCCGCGTGCCCTTGAGTGCCCGTGCATGCTACTCGCATGCTCCAAAGCACCCACTATCCCGCACTTTAGATAGGTCACATTCGTGCTCATTCGCTAGTTGCCATAGACACCTGAAGCTGGCTCCACCAAGCCTCGTGCCAGCACCCATTCTGGCCGCCCTGCTCCGTCTGATGCCTCAGTTTGAAGGGCGGCTCCACCAGCAACCTGTAGGAAGTCTTAGCACAAGAAATGGTGGCCGGAGCTGCATTTCTGGGCCACCTCGCCATTTCGGGAGCTCGCTAGAGCTGATCCGGCGCCAAATGCCGACCGCCGGTCACATGGTAGGTCGGGGCCACTCGCTGGGTCACAGACCTGCGGGCCCTGCGCTCCTGGTTGACTAGTTAACTAAGTCAACTCGCTGACTGGGCAGCCCTAGTCATTGCTAGTGGGTCCACCCCCTATGTGTATGACATGTGGGCCACCCCTGTCAGCTGGCTAATCCAGTAAATAACCTAATGTGACCCTGACTTGTGGGTCCATCCCCCTAATTTAGTTTATTAGATTAAACTAAAAAACATGTTTAACCATGTGCCTATGACAGTTGGGGCCCATTGGTCAGGTTTGACAAGTCAGTCCCATAGTTGACTGTTGACGTTACTCTCACCTCATGCTTACATCATATTTCATTTTCTGTCGATGTTAAAAATTAAAATAAATTCAGGAAATATTTAAAACTTTGTAAATTAATAGCAAATAAACTGTAAGTCGGAAGAAACTAATTTGTATATGAAAGTTGCTTAGAAAAAACCCACGAATCCGGCTACGCTATCCGTTCATGTGTCACATGCCTCTAACATGCTGAACATGGAATCCCCCCCCGATTCATCTATCCGGTAGTAGCGAGAGACCCAGGAAATATCGTGTGATATTTTCCCGATCCGTCTATAACGACTAATACTACGTTAGCTCATGCCTAGCCCTACATATTGCCATGTCATGCGTAGTGTTGCATCTGTGTTTATATTTATTGTTTCTTCCCCCCTCTTCTTACCAGTAGACCCCGAGACTGATGGTGCTGCCAGGTACGACTACCATCCTAACGACCAGACCTTTGTCGCAGAGCAACAAGCCAAGCAAACCCCCTTGATCATTCCTAGATTAACTAATCTTTCTCCCTCATGCTTGCATTAGAATTTTTCTACTATTGTAGTTAGCTCCTATATCTGATGCATAGCCCGTTTTTTATCAACTACTAATTTATTCTACTACATCTTAAAACTGTTTAATATAGGTGGAGCAGTCATCCCCTTTGACCCTTAGTCCAGTTGCCCCTGCTTTATCGTCAAGTCTCGATCATCTGTTCGACGAGCCATGACCCGTCACAGAACTCACACCCCCTTAGTTATACGACGCTGCACAGCTACTATCGAGTGCCGATGGTGACACCTCGTTATGTACTCCGTTGTTAGCATTGTAGTGTAGTTTATCGGTGGTGGTTCTCGGGGGGTGATTCGTCCTTCACCACCTCTGATAACGACTCTGTCGTACAACCCCTCAAGTGTGGTCCGTCAACGGTGATTCCTCCCTGTCCATCTTGATGGTTACATTGTTCGGAATCCATCGAGGGTGATACCTCGGATTCCTCTCATGTTACAGCCACACGGTTACTTGACCTTGTTACTAGGAACATTATTGATGAATGATGTGTTGCAGCCGGATTCCCGCGTGGATGTGTTGATGAATTAATTAAAATGCTAATGATTTGGGTATTTGATTTGTGTTGGTCGGAGACCTTTTCACAGTAATCGTCTACGTGGAAGGAGTTATGGGTTCTTGATGTCGTAGTATGAGCCGAAGCTCTTCAGACGTTAGCAATGGAGCGGCGTGCCTGAGTGGCCTCGATAAGCATCGTCCTTGTATAATAAGTGCCAGGACTGACATCGGCATCCATCGCATCGTGTAGTAGCGCAAAGGGTGATGGGCCCATGACCCCTGCGCGCTTAGGATTTAGATCGGCGGGCCGATCTCTCTGTTGATCCTAGTTAGGGCTGCGACGTGTTGATGTTTCGAGGCCAGGCATGACCCAGGAAAGTGTGCCCAGCTAGTGTTTATTGAGCATGAAGGGAAACTTGGTGCACCCGTGCAGGGATGAAAATTAAGTATTTGGATAGTCGTGTCCATGGTTACAAGACGACTTGGAATTGTGCCCTGAGCTTATACAACTATAACAGTTACTTAACTCGAATGTTTGCCTCGAGATTGCTTCCTCGCAGGGAGTCAAGGAAGAATCTCTGTGCGTGACCTTAATTAATATTGCTGCAACAATATGACTATTAATTGTGTTACCTGCTCTACTCTCGTCTATTGCTGCAAGACCCCTAAAGATGCTAGTCTTTGATAAGACTAGTCTTCTCTCTCTATTCTTGCTTTGCTGCAGCCAATCCACATAAAACCACTTCCTTTGACACTGATGCATATCCTAGCATAGTTCTGATGTCAGTCTTGTGAGTACTTTGGATGAGCACTCACCCTTGCTTTTCTCTCCCTTTTCCCCTTTATACGTTGCTGCGACCAGATGTTGGAGCCCAGGAGATGGCATATCCCACCAACGACGTTTGCTACCCTGACAGTGCCTACTACTATGTGCAGGACACTAACGACTAGGAGTAGTTAGGAGGTTCCCAGGCAGGAGGCCTCGCCTCATTCGATCGATGTATCTTTTGTGCTTGCCTTTGATAATGCATTATCATGTTTCATGTCTATACTTACATATTTTTTGCTTCCGTTGACTCGTCTGTTTATCGAGCTTCTGTATTCTAGCCCTCGAGGCCCCTCACTTGTAATATGAAGCTTGTATGTTTTATTCGTGTCTAGAGTTGTGTTGTTATATCTTCCCGTGAGTCACTGAGCTTGGTCGTACACATATGCGTGTATGATTAGTGTACGTTCAAATCGAGGGCGTCACAAGTTGGTATCAGAGCTGACTACCTGTAGGTATCCCCCTTTCCAACTCCTTGGCCGAAGTTGAGTCTATTACTTGAATTTTTTTTACTCACATTGTTGTGTGGCTTACGGGCCCACATCTCAATCGGGTGGTATTAGGATCTTTTATTCCTTTTCCATACTCTAGGTTCTGATCTCTCTTCTCTTTCAGGTTAATGATTTTGGTAACTCTAACTTTAGGTTCTCGTAAATACTTCCTTCTGGAGAGCCCCACATTCTAGACGATGGCTTGATTCGTCAGAAGACTCTGAAGATACTCTCCGATGTTATCTCAAGAACTTGTGCTCATCGCTTTTTTTATTTTCCCTTCCTTTGTCAACCCCTATAGATGACTACGTACAATGGAGTTCATACCTTCCTTTCCCGTTGCTCTTGTTTTTACAAGTTACAACGAATTATCTTATCGGGGATTCTATCGTCCTCAGGTATCATGGGTTTCACAAGTCCCTCAAATTACTATTCGTTCTTCCGAAATCCTCAGTAGCCCATAGTTCATGACCTTTCTCACCTCCTTGCATTATGGTTAAACCCATATGTCTAGCAACATTCGTTAAAATCCTTTGTGGTTTTCCTTTGATCTTATTGATTCAACCTTTGTGTGAATGCATACAATCATCAGTTGATTCTCATAAATATCCTTCCAGCTCAGACGTCCTTCCAAATAGGAGCTGGTTCCCGGCAAATCAATCATGGTTGATTGCCCAATCTAAGTCCAGACAACTTACTTGTATTTGATCAGAGCATCTGAATTTGATACACCAACCTCGTAATCATAATTCCTTTGGTAATAAAGTATCGATATTTTTCAGATGTTCGATAATCCGATGCCTTACATTTTATCATCCCTCTGATTGAGTACCGATACTCACATCTGGTCATTTGAGAACCGTGAGACCTATTGTTGGGTTATTATCCGACGATATCCGTTACATTCAAAAATTCTTGTGATACCCCCCCCCCCCCCCCGTGAGACATGATGTGATTGGTAAATTGTGTCTTCTCCCTCTGATAAGTTGTATCCTATGCTTTTGTCAGACATGCCCTTCAAGCATGTGTTAATTACTCTTGAAGTTGTGGTATTTGTTCATGAGATGCCCTAATGGGTTGAACCTATGCCATCCTAAATCCGTGAGATCCCAAGATTTTTCACGATTATTATTCTTCTACTGTCTTGCCTGAGAATCCTTCGAAGCTACAACCTCATCAAAGGCAAGGAGTAAATGGTAGGAGATGCATTGATGAATTGGTTGGCCACCTTGAGATTTTTGTTCATGCCCATGGAAACGACGATATTCCTATCGTAAAAGCTTCTCGTCTAATAATTATTCATTGTATGATTTGATCCTGTATCTGTGATTTAGTACTTTACAATCCTGGTTCCGACCATGTTGTTCTATTTTGATTTCACTCTCATACAAGTTAAAGTGCTTGTCATCCCCAGATCAAAACATTAGTCTAACCTCTATTGCGATCTACCTCCGAGTATTATCCCTGGTATCTCGAAAATATCACGGAGCTATATAACTTCGTATGAGCACCTCATCAACTTTGATATTTCGTTAATTCCAGTTTCCTCGTGTTCTGAGTTGTTGGATACGCAAGGACACCGATAACTAAATCGGGTACGCATTACGGTTCGACAACTCTTAGTAATCTTCTTTGCTTATGGGTTTGTACTCGTTCATGTCTTTACAAAGCTGCTATCCTACATCATCATCGTCATGCGAGAGCTTGACCATGCTATCTCTGTCCTTCATCCTCGGAGCACATTTCCAATTGTGCGTTAAGCTTACATCGAGCTTTTAACATCAGATTGGTTGTCTTAAAGGCAATTTCGATTCTTAGCTAGCAATCATATCTGTGTTTCCGACACCCTTTTGCTTCACCATTCCTTTGCTTGATGTCGTCGGTGAACGATTACATCTTCACATAACTTCTAGAAAAATGTGTCATGATCACCATTAGCATTCTGAGCTCTTCCATGATATCGACCGAGTTCATATGTGAACTACCATCCTTTCCCCTCGATGATTTGTAATTATCATCGACATCCTTGTTGCCTTCCCTCCAACAAACGTGTTCATGTTTTGTGTTGACCTTTGAGTTCCTTGTAATTGATCTTATGTTACCTTCAATCTTGGGGTATTACCATCTTTTATGTCAAGAATGTTGTGAGCATTCTTGCACCTCTTAAGAATTCTTGATATAGGGATACTCCATGCCATCACCATTCATTTCCTTGTCCCCGTATTGTTTCTAACCGAAATACAAACAATTGAAATTTGATGTGTGATTCCAATACTTCTGGCAACCCTATTGCCTTGAATTTAACAACTGATTGTTTCATTGTTGGTGTGTTGGTTGTTGATACGTCTCCAACGTATCTATAATTTTTGATGGTTCCATGCTATTATCTTGTCAAACTTTGGATGTTTTGTATGCCTTATATATCTTTTTTGGGACTAACTTATTAACTGAGTGCCAAGTGCCAGTTCCTGTTTTTTCCGTGTTTTTGACCCTTTTCAGAGGAGAATATTAAATGGAGTCCAAACAGAATAAAACCTCCGAAAAGATTTTTTTCGGAACAGAAGATACGCGAGGAGCGTGAGAACCAAGGCAGAGGCCACAAGCCCCCTAGGCGCGGCCAGGGGGGCCCGCGCCTAGCAGGCTTGTGGGCCCCCTGTGGCTCGTCTGCCCTAGTTCTTCCGCCTATAAATCCCCAAAAATCCAAAACCACGGGAGAGATCCATGAAAATACTTATCCGCCACCGCAAGCTTCTGTCTCCGCAAGATCCCATCTGGGGCATGTTCTGGTGCCCTGTCGGAGGAGGATTCGAATACGGAGGTCTTCTTGATCAACACCATTGCCTCTTCGATGATTCGTGAGTAGTTCACCATAGACTTTCGGGTCCATAGCTAGTAGCTAGATGGCTTCTTATCTCTCTTGGATCTTCAATACAAAGGTCTCCATGATCTTCATGGAGATCTATCCGATGTAATCTTCTTTTGCGGCGTGTTTGTCAAGATCCGATGAATTGTGGATTTATGATCAGATTATCTATGGATCTTATTTGAGTTTCTTGTGATCTCTTATATGCATGATTTCATATCCTTGTAATTCTCTTCGAGTTGTGGGTTTTGTTTGGCCAACCTGATCTATGATTCTTGCGATGGTAGAAGTGCTTGGTTTTAGGTTCATGTCGTGCGGTGACCTCACCTAGTGACAGAAGGGGTAGCGAGGCATGCATCGTGTTGTTGCCATCAAGGGTAAAAATATGGGGTTTATATCTATTGCATGAATTTATCCCTCTACATCATGTCATCCTGCTTAAGGCATTACTCTGTTTGTCATGAACTCAATACACTAGATGCATGCTGGATAGCGGTCGATGTGTGGAGTAATAGTAGTAGATGCAGAAAGTATCGGTCTACTTATCTTGGACGTGATGCCTATATGTATGATCATTGCCTTAGATATCGTCATGACTTTGTGCGGTTCTATCAATTGCTCGACAGTAATTCGTTCACCCACCGTAATATTTGCTATTTTGAGAGAAGCCTCTAGTGAACTCCATGGCCCCCGGGTCTACTTCACATCATATTTTCAGCTCTACACTTTTATTTCGTTGCACTTTCCGCCTTCAGATCTCACCTTGCAATCAATCGTGAAGGGATTGACAACCCATTTGTAGCGTTGGGTGCAAGTTTGGTATTTTTGCGCAGGTACATCGGTTCTTCATCTTGATTCTCCTACTGGATTGATACCTTGGTTCTCAAAACTGAGGGAAATACTTACTGCTACTGTGCTGCATCACCCTTTCCTCTTCAAGGGAAAAATCCAACGCAAGCTCAAGAGGTAGCAGTTGTCGACTCACCATTCTAGCATTGGTTATGCTACTCATTATGTATTTCCGAGTGCACCCTTCGACCAATGTTTAACTGTTGTTGTTTCCTCGAGCATACGACATTTTGCCATTTGATTTGACAAATGCTATCTCCTTGATCTTATATTTTTGGAAATTCATCCCTATTAAACTCTTGAGGGATTGTTGTTCAGCCCATTGGCCACACCCTCAACTTCTCCTTCTTCCACGACAAAGCTCTTGAATGCATTATGTTTGTGACTAGCTCATGAAGAACATGTTTGATCGAAGAAGTGTTATCCCAAGGTTCAAGTGCATTCTTGCCATCGTGAATGTGAGAAAGTTTTGTTTCTCTGCCTCCAGGGTTATCCCAAATCATTCACGCATGTGAAGTGTTATATGTTTTGAAGATTTACTATCTCCACTTCATATACCTTTCTTAGCACCCTAATCCACTGACTGATTTGATCAAGAAAAATAAGTTCCTTCATAAGAGCTAAGCCAAGCTTACACAAGTACCTTGATATAACCATCAGAACTCGGTTGCATTTTGTTGTAAGAATCAGAACTCGGTTCCCAAATCAGAACTCGGTTGCATTTTGTTGTAAGAATCCCTTGTGGGCACGAATGTCTAGACATTGTGTTCATGTGTCTTACAATCCAACTCATGATGCAGTACCTGCTTCTGTAGTTCATATCCCGAGGACGTTGCATAACCATCTCGTCGATTTTTGTTGCCCCCCTTTTTTCTTCTCAAGCATCCTGAGTCTCGGGTATCCTGACACCAATCAGATGTGGATGTCGGGCAGATATGATGGTTGGAGCATTTCTCAATACTCATAACATTGGTCTTTATGTAAACCAGCACGGTGTTGTCTTCTCCAGCACACCTGGCCGAAGGACCTATTGTTATATTGTCTTCCTTGGTAAGGTTAGCCATTCTCCCTTGAGGAAATTGTATGACTTAGATGTATAAGTTGTTCCGCATAAATATGATTTAATTTGTGTAGCTCCTTGATGAAGTCTGAGATTTATTTTAGAAGGATTTATTTTTATGGAAATTTTTAACAAAACAAGTGGTCAGAATCATCGTTCAATTCTTAGTGCCTTGGTCTATAACTTTTGTATTAGATTTACTTGCAAATCATATTTGCAATGCCGGAAGCACTTCGGTTGACGGAGGAGGTGACTACAGGCGAGGCGCTAACCAAAGACACCCAGCCGACATGGTCGAGCACTCCCGCTAATGAACTCCTCACATTATTGATGGACGCTTCCCACGGTGTTGTACAGACACAGGATTGAACTGTCACCATCGACGATGGCAGGAAGGAGTATAAGGGGTGATATAGGTCGGGCATTGTCATGACATAGAGGATGTGGAAGGGTGTTTTCGTGGATTGGGGGAATGTTGAGGCACTTTTTATCATGTTGCAGCGCAAGAGTATATTTCCTAGTCTATATCTATATCTATACCTACTTTTGTTACTACTAAAAAATAAATATACTTAGTCCGTTATGCTGTTTTGCGCAAACACCCTTGAGGTTTTATCCAATAAACCCATGATCCTATTTTTAGCGATTCGATGGCATTTTACATAAAGCCTCACAAGATTGAAAATAATGAACCTGCAATCCTAGAAAAAAATAGATGCAAGTACTCGGGTATGAACTCGACATCCTTCCCTTCAATCGCATGGGGCCACCAATTGAACTAGTTTGTGTAAGTGATCATGTAAAAGATTTGCTTTATAAATATCATTACCTCTTCGTATCTTATTTATTTCATGCAGTTCCTTCCAACCACGTCCACTTTCCAATGTCACTATGTCAGGACAATTATGCCACGCTTGCCAGCAACCTGCTGCCTTTACTCGTGCTTCACATCATGCGTAATCTCAGATTTGCGAACAAAAAAGCATGCAATTGACAAACCAGATCGGACACGATTCCAGCCACGTGCGGCCAATGCCACATTTTCTATTAACTTAAAGTAGTGTATGCGATTACTTTATTTAATTAAGAAATACAGTATAAAGCTGCACGTTTATTATAAAGAGTCCAAATCCTGCTTAATTGGATACACGAGTCTGAGTCCTACTTAGAGATGGCAACAATTTGTCATGCAAATACACCTTAATCTTTACCTATTTCTAACTCAATCTTAAGTCATTGTTTCAATGACTAATGATTAAGCAGAGTTAGTTTGCACGTCATTTTCAGTAAGCTACTTTTCGTGCAATTAATCTGCTTGGAAGTCAGCTTTGCATCATGTATTTTTATTATCCATATCCATACCTAACTACTTTTTGTTTAATTGAGCTGCATTCCAAGTCATCTTCACATCAAGACTTCTATTATTTATTTCCGTCCCATATCCCTCAACACTTTTCTAAAAAAATAAGGATGTCCCACCTGCCTCTGCATGGCCGATATATACAATCATTTTATTAAGTAATAAATCAGTAAGTTTGAAGCCTAACATATGAAACCGGAGGCCCCAATCAAGGCTCCTGCCTGTTGTGCGGCACACACCGGTCCGGCGCACTCTAAGAGACCGCCGCTATCGTCTTCCATTGATCCATCTTGAGAGAAGGTACTAACGCATCAACCTTGGTAGTTCTGCGGTCGACGCCACCACAACTCCAAAGAATGCCACCTCCCTACGCACGTCCAACATTATACATCTGTCGCTAAGACCGTGTTGCACCATGCCGTCGAGACGCCACATCATCGATGCGTGACATGAGACGTTGATCCAATGCTAAAACCGTCCACTGATCCCTCGATCCAATGCACCCCTCCAAGAATGACGCCCCTAAGGAGGGAAAAACACGCGAGCGTCGTCATCATCCGATCGACTAATTAAGAGTTTCTAGAGGTAAGGGTAGGAGTTGGGAGCTTCACCTCGATGATGGCTCCGTGAAGGAAAGGGTGCCAAGGGCATCAACATCATTTCCTACGACCATTGACAGAAATTAGGTTTTCACCCAAATGTGTCCCAAGAACATCCAGCCGAGAACCGCTGCATCTACGATACCTCCTTCAAAGTCTCAGAGCTTGCTGCCGTGATGTTTCAACCGTGGTATTATAGGAGGATGCCACATGACCTTGGCAGGAACCTTCTTACCGGTGCGCTGACCCTCAACATCCCAGGGTCATCTCTTCTGATCTTATAACGCAATGCACCACATACCAGGCATGCGTTCAAATCCTCGTACGCACTGTTGTAGAGGATGCAGTCATTAGGGCATGCATGTATCATCTGCACCTCTAATCCTAGAGGGCATAGAACCTTCTTTGGTTCGTACGTACTATCGAGCAATTCGTTATCCTTTGGAAGCTTCTTCTTCATTATTTTCAGTAGCAAACTAAATTAATTGTCAGATACACCATTGTTTACCTTCCATTGCTGCAATTCCAGTGTGGTACCGAGATTTGTGTTGTCATCTTCGCAATTTGGGTACAACCCTTTTTTGTGATCCTCTAACATGTGATTGAACTTCAGCTTCTCCCTTTCAGTTCCACATTCTCTCTGTACATCAACAATGACCCGGCGAAGATCATCATCGGGTACATCGTCTGGTTACTCTTGATCTTCAGCTTCCCCCATTGCAGCATTACCGTATTCAGGGGGCGGGTAGTTGTCATCATCCTCTTCTTCTTCATTGTCTTCCATCATAACACCTCTTTCTGCGTGCTTGGTACAAACATTATAGTGTGGCATAAATCCCTTCTCAAGCAGGTGGAAGTGAAGGGTTTTAGAGTTGGAGAAAGCCTTCTATTCCCACAGACAGTACATGGACAATGCATAAAACCATTCTACTTGTTTGCCGCAGCCGCTTTGAGAAAATTATGAAGGCCCTTAATATTCTCAGAGGTGCGTCGGTAATCGCCATTGTTGGTTCATCTACGTGCGTTATATAGTATAGTGTATTAAAAACCATTATAACATATTATGAATAGAGAGGTGAACAAATTAATAGAAATTCACCATCACATTGAAGCCAAAGTACAGTAGTGACCAAAATAAATACATAACGTTCATACATATTTCTCATAATTGAACAATGTATAGATCTCGAGAGCATCTAATTAAAACATACATTGAAACTATAAAATTGAAATTCAACAATAAATGTGATCATCACCGCAACTAAGATACCAATTGATCCAACGGCATAATGATGCCAAGCCTCAGTATGAATGGCATATTTTCTAATATTTCTAACCTTCAAGCGCATTGCATCCATCTCGATCTTGTGACCGTCGACGACATCGGCAACATTCCACTCCACTATCATATTCTCCTCTTCAACAATTTTTAATTCTTCTTTCAAGTATAAGTTTTCTTTTTCAACCAAATTTAACTTCTCGACAAGAATATCTATGTCGGTTGTAATTTTCGGTTCATATATCTCCTAGAATAAAAAACCTATGTCACATTGGTCGACATAATTGTCATAAACACTAAATAAAAAAATAGTTATCAAAGATAATATATACCACATCCGAATCATAGACAGGACGACGGCCGATGGAGGCGGATACCAAAAGCATCGTACTATATACTAACAAATGAAAATAAAAGTAAGAAAATTACAAGTAAGAACTTTTTTCTTTTAGAAAGAAAATAAGAAGAAGAGGCTAACCACGGTTGTTCCGGCATCGAGATGGGCGCGGGAGATCGACGGTGGTGAGGACGGGGACGGGATAGGACGGACCGCCAAACCTAGACAAATCTTGAGGAAAATGGAGCTTGGATAAGGAGCTTCGAGAGGAGGAAGCTGAAGCGTGGCTCGGACATTTCATCGAACACCTCATGTGCATAGGAGGTGAGCTATAGCACCACAAAGGTCTCCCACGGCCGCCCAAAAAATAGAGCAGTCCACCACAAAGCTCGCGAGCAGGGGGTATATATAGGCCAACCATTAGTCCTGGATTGTGGCTGGAACCGGGACTTAAGGGCACCATTTAGTCCTGGTTCCAGACCCAAACCGGGACTGATGGTCGTGGGCCAAGAGTGAGGACCATTGGTCCCGGTTCGTGTCTGGAACCGGGACCATATAGGGGTCAAACGAACTGGGACCAATGGCCCACGAGGTACGGACGGCGCCCTGGCCTCACGAAACGGGACCGATGCCACCATGGGCCCCGGTTCGTGAGTGAACCGGGACTAAAGGGATTTCATCCCTGGACCGAAGCCCTGTTTTCTACTAGCGTCTACTAGTGATGTTTTAGAGATAAAACAGCAAATAAGCCAGATGTATATCACCAAAAAGGGATGCACCACACATCTGGCTGAGGAGTAAGAAATAGGGGGCTTCATACAAACAGATTCCGCTAGAACACTTAGAGCATCTCCAATAGATGCCCTATTTTAGTCTTCGTGCCCAAAAACCGCTTTTTAGGGCACCGATGGAAAAAAACACACCTCCAACAGGTGCCCTAAGCGGTGCACAAAAAGGAGGCAGCCCTACTCCGTGCGCTTTATTTGGGGCTGAGAGGACCGCACGGAGACGTGCCCTACCCTTTCCATTTCCGGGCGCGTGCGCCCAACCGCTCTTCCTCCTCCCGCTCTCCACATACCGCCACCGCCCCAACCGGCCAAATCCGCTACAATCGCTCACATCCAGCCATCCTTCGACGCGCCAACACTCCCCAATCGCGTCCCCGTCGCCATGCCAAATCGCATCCGCCGCCGCCCGCAAACCATAGCCGTCGTGCCCAAATCCCATCCTCCGCTGCCGCCGCTCCCGAGCTCCCCTTCACCCAAATCGGGTTCGTCGCCGCCGCTCTCGTGCTCCCTAGCCTGATCCCATGCTCCGCCCCTATCCCCCGCCGCTCCCTAGCCCCGCTCGCAAACCCTAGCCGTCGCCTCCGCCATGGCGCCGTCGAAAAAGAAGAAGGGGAGCTTCGGCCACAAGGGTGTGTGGGTGAGAACCGTCGGACTGGTGGAGCGTGAAGCTGCAGCACGAGAGCATGTGCTACTTCCTCGGTACCTTCGAGACCGCTGATTCTGTTGGGTAACGTAGCATAAATTCAAAAATTTTCCTACGCATGTTCAGATCTTCCTATGGAGAGACCAGCAACGAGAGAGGGGTAAGAGCATCTTCGTACCTTTGAAGATCGCTAAGCGGAAGCGTTGCCAGAACGCGGTTGATGGAGTCGTACTCGCAGCGATTCCGATCTAGTGCCGAACAACGGCACCTCCGCGTTCAACACACGTGCAGCCCGGTGACGTCTCCCGCACCTTGATCCAGCAAGGAGGAGGGAGAGGTTGGGGAAGAAGACCAGCAACACGACGGCGTGGTGTTGGTGGAGAGACGAGGTCTCCCGGCAGGGCTTCGCCAAGCGCCGGTAGAGAGGAGGAGGAAGAAGTGCAGGGCTGCGCCGAGAGAGAGATTAAACCGTGTCTCAAACAGCCCCGGACCTCATCTATATATAGGGGGAGAGGGAGGGGGCGCAGCCCTTAGGGTTCCCACCCCTAAGGGGTGCGGCAGCCCTCAGATGGGGAAGGGGTGGCGGCCAGGGCGAGGGGGAGGGGTGGCGCACCCCTCTGGTGGGCCTAAGGCCCACCTGAAT
The DNA here is from genome assembly GCF_904849725.1 of Hordeum vulgare subsp. vulgare. NCBI lineage: Eukaryota > Viridiplantae > Streptophyta > Magnoliopsida > Poales > Poaceae > Hordeum > Hordeum vulgare. The sequence goes on along the minus strand of NC_058519.1, from coordinate 71,814,898 downwards.
TAGGGTTCCCCCCCTCTTTTCCTTTCCCCTGCGCCATGGGCTGAGTGGGGAGGCGCACCAGCCCAACTAGGGGCTGGTTCCCACCCCCACTTAGCCCATCTTACCTCTTGGGGTCGCAGCCACCCTTCGGTGGTCCCCCGGGACCACCTCCGGTGGTCCCGGTTGTCCCGGTACGTTACCGGTGATGCCCGAAACACTTCCGGTCTCCGAAACCATCCGTCCTATATATCAATCTTTACCTCCGGACCATTCCGGAGCTCCTCGTGACGTCCTGGATCTCATCCGGGACTCCGAACAACTTTCGGTAACCTCGTACAACAATTCCCTATAACCCTAGCGTCATCGAACCTTAAGTGTGTAGACCCTACGGGTTCGGGAGACAGGCAGACATGACCGAGACACCTCTCTGGCCAATAACCATCAGCGGGGTCTGGATACCCATGGTGGCTCCCACTAGCTCCACGATGATCTCATCGGATGAACCACGATGTCAAGGATTCAATCAATCCCGTATACGATTCCCTTTGTCTGTCGGTATAGAACTTGCCCGAGATTCGATCGTCGGTATACCTATACCTTGTTCAATCTCGTTACTGGTAAGTCTCTTTACTCGTTCCGTAGCACGTCATCGTGTGACTAACTCCTTAGTCACATTGAGCTCATGATGATGTTCTACCGAGTGGGCCCAGAGATACCTCTCCGTCACACGGAGTGACAAATCCCGATCTCGATTCGTGCCAACCCAACAGACACTTTCGGAGGTACCCGTAGTGCACCTTTATAGTCACCCAGTTACGTTGTGACGTTTGATACACCCAAAACACTCCTACGGTATCCGGGAGTTGCACGATCTCACGGTCGAAGGAAAAGATACTTGACATTAGAAAAGCATTAGCATACGAACAATACGATCTAGTGCTAGGCTTAGGATTGGGTCTTGTCCACCACATCATTCTCCCAATGATGTGATCCCGTTATCAATGACATCCAATGTCCATGATCAGGAAACCATGATCATCTATTGACTAACAAGCTAGCTAACTAGAGGCTTGCTAGGGACACATTGTGATCTATTCATTCACACATGTATTAGTGTTTCCTGTTAATACAATTATAGCATGAACGATAGACGATTATCATGAACAAGGAAATATGATAACAACCATTTTATTATTGCCTCTAGGGCATATTTCCAACAGATTTGGCCGCTCGGGCGTATGACGTCACCGGGTGGCGGCTTGGCGTTCCCCGAGAGGAGCTCAAATTACCGGACATCACCTCCCCGCAGGACGCCATCTTCGTCGGCCCCCCGATGAAGAACTGGGTGAAGACCCGGTTGGTGAAGAAGAAGGAGAAGCGGGCGAGGGCGAGGGTGAAGACCCGGTTGGTGAAGAAGAAGAACTGTTTAGCATCCCGAGTACGTGCAGTACAAGCGCGAGTTCTTCTGGAAGCGCGAGATGGAGAAGAAGAAGAAGTTCGGTGAGGCTGGACCATCAACGGTTAAGACCGTGATCGAGTTAAGCTCCTCCTCCTTCGAGTGGACATCGGACGGATCATATGATTCGTTGAATGAGTTTGAGTGTCCTACGTTGTGAACTCGAGTTCAAATCGATTTAAGTTATGTAGAACCGAGTTTAGGTTTATGAAATCGAGTTTGGAGTATGAAACTGAGCTCGAATGATGCTTTGTAGTTCGTATGTTTGAAACCGAGTCCAATGTTTGAGGGTCCAAAGTTCCCCCAACTCCAAAGAACCAATTCATTGAACGGTCGGGACAGTTCCATGTCTGTGGTTGGACCCCTTTAGCAATCAGGTCATTCTCATCTTTGTCCCACAACGGACGGCCTTTGAGGTAGTCACCTGACAACGTGTGATGGTGATACTGCTTCATTGCAGCATTGTTCTTATTTCTCTCTGACATTTCCTTACTCTTGTCAAATGAGTTGTAGGCCACAAATGCGGGCCAGTGATCTCTAATCTTCTCAAATCGGCCAACGAGTTCTGGAGTCTTCCCTTGGTCGATATACTTTGATTTCAACTCTTTCTTCCACCTCCTAAATAGTTCTTCCATCTTCTTAAGAGCACACGCCTTGACCAGTGGCTCTATAACTGGCTTATTCGGATCCTCCTCTCGCGGTAGGGTGAATTTTTCCTTCAACGCGGTCCAAAGATCATCTTTCATCCTATCGTTGACATAATCACCTTCGGGGACGTTGTCGCCCTTAGGCTTATTCCATTGCTTGATGCTGATCGGGATGTTGTCCCCGACAATAGCTCCGCACTGAGCAGAAAATGTGTCCTGGTCCGCTTGGGTTCAATCGGTTGGCCATCGTTTGACAGTTCTGTGATCGTGAACTTTTGATCCTTGCCCAACCTTCTCGTCGGGCCTCGTCTCGTTACCAAAGTTTGGCTTGATCCGAACTTTTCAATAGCTCTCTCCTCCGTTCGGTAACCAGAGCCGTCATCATGATCTCCTTCCTCCGGGATTCGGTAGTCACCGAAGCCATCATGATAATGTCCTTCCTCCTCCATTATTTGATCACCGAAACCGTCATGATAATGTCCTGCCTCCGGGATTCGGTAGTCACCGATGTCGCTGAGCAAAAATTTGACATTACTACCATCGCCGTGGATTATATCCCCCAAAATTTCTTCTTTTTCCATGTCTCTTGGAATATCCATTGTTTCTGCAAATATTACAAAGTGGGGGATTCCCTTTATACATAATCCCAAATACTAACATAAAAACTTAATTTGTAACTTAATCTAATCTAAATATTTTTATAATTTTCATAACTTTATTTGCTATTGAAAATGAATCTAATCTAAATATTTTATTTAAATTATAACTTGTGTCACATTGGGGAGTTCAAAAATGTACCCAACATATTCTAATATGACTGTAATACATACACATGGACTCGCTATTAGACTACGTCTTCTCACACACATGGATTCGCAAATAGGGAGATGGAGAGATCGATGCACGTGCTACCAGTGCGTCGACGGGCCACGACGGCGGGGTTCGGAACGACGACGGGCGACAGGCGACTACGACGACGGCGATGGGCTCGGGGGCTACGGCAACGACTGCGACGGCGACGACGGGCGACGACGGGCGACGACGACGACAACGATGGGGTCGGGGCCATGGTGACAGCGATGGGCTCAGGGACGACGGCGACGACGATGGGCTCGGGGACGACGATAGGCTCGGCGACGACGGCGACGGTGATGGGCTCAGGGGCGACGGCGACGGCGACAGCAATGACGACGGGCTCAGGAGCAACGGCGACGGCGATGGGCTCGGGATGACGACGGGCTCGTGAGCAACGCGACATCGACGACGGGCTCGTGGAGGAGGCGCGGGCCGGCGGCGACGGGCTCGGGCGCGACGCAACAAAGAGAGAACGGGGGGGGGGGGGCGAATGGAAGTTGGTGGAAATTGTGAAAATTCCCGCGATATACGAACACCTGTGTTCCGGCTGGTGTCTCAAACCGGGACCCAAGCAGACCTTTAGTCGCGGGTTGTTACACCAACCAGGACTAAAGGTCAAAATTCGACAACTCCCGCACTATATGCGAAACCTTTGGTTTCGGTTTGTGGCATCAACCGGGACCAAAGCCACACTTCCGCTGGCCCAAAAGGGCGGGAAAAAGAGTACTTTCATACCGGTTGGTGGCTAGAACCGGGAAAAAGGTCCGTCGGGTGTCGGCCCATTTGATATTATTCATACATTAACTGATTTGTGTTTTGAGCTAAATGACCCTTAAATTGAAAAGCACTACAAATGAACTTTAAAAATGTTGAAAGTTGGCATGGTATAATCATTTCACGCACATAGCATGTGCTAAACAGTTGAGAGGGCTGTGGAAAAAACTGATGCACATCGTGTACAAAATAGACAATCTCTTTCGAAGTATTAGGGTTTCATACGAAAACTCATCTGTTACAAAGGGATTTCATTTTTTTGAACTTATTTGAACTCCAGACTTTTTGTGTGTTCAAAATGCACCATTCAAAGACAACATCATAAATTTTCAACTATTTCTGACTTCATTTGGTATTTTTCATGCATTTACTGATTATTTGAGCTAAATGACCCTTAAATTGAAAAGCATTACAAATGAACTCTAAAAATGTTGAAAGTTGGCATGGTATAATCATTTCACACACATAGCATGTGCTAAACAGTTGAGAGGGTTGCAGCAAAAACTAGATGCACATCATGTACAAAACAGACAATCTCTTTCTAAGCATTAGGGTTTCATACGAAAACTCATCTCTTACAAAGGGATTTCATTTTTTGAACTTATTTGAACTCCAGACTTTTTGTGTGTTCAAAATGCACCATTCAAAGACACATCCTCAATTTTTAATTATTTCTGACTTTATTCTGTATTTTTCATGCATTTATTGATATTCTTTTGAGCTAAATGACCCTTAAATTGAAAAGCACTACAAATGAACTCTGAAAAGGGTGAAAGTTGGCATGGTATCATCGTTTCACCCACATAATATGTGCTAAAAAGTTGAGAGGGTTGCGGCAAAAAATGGATGCACTTCATGTAAGAAACGGACAATCTCTTTCGAAGTATGAGGATTTTATGCGAAAACTCATCTGTTACGATGGGCATTTCTATTCTTCACTTTTTCTTCGCTCTTGTTCCTTGCTTATTGCACCATAACCATGGATAATATTCATCGTTTAACATGGTGCTTGGATCAGCCTTGACTTTGAAGGGAGGAATTTCATGAAACTTTTCATAATCTTCATACATGTTTGTCTTGCCCTCCAATCCCACGATGTCTCATTTTCCTGAAAGAACTATGTGGCGCTTTGTCTCATCGTATGAAAACCAGCACCACATCATTCGCTAGGACGAATGGTTCCTCTGCGTGCGTATGAAAACTTTGCTTTCTTATATTTTCTTTTTCTCGGTTTGGTAGACATGTCCTTCATAGAGAAAACCAGCGCCACATCATTGGCTAGGACAAATGGTTCCTCTATGTGCGCAAGATTGTTCAGATCCACTGTTTTCATTCCGTATTGTGGGTCTATCTGTACCCCGCCTCCTGACATATTGACCCATACTTGTAATGAAACAACGGGACCTTCAAATCATGTCCATAGTCAAGTTCCCATATGTCCACTATGTAACCATAATATGTGTCCTTTCCCCTCTTGGTTGCTGCATCAAAGCGGACACCGTTGTTTTGGTTGGTGCTCTTTTGATCTTGGGTGATTGTGTAAAATGTATTCCCATTTATCTCATACCCTTGGTAAGTCAATATAGTCAAAGATGGTCCCCTGGCCAACGAGTATAGCTCATCAGAAACAGTGTTGTCACACATGAGACGTTTTTGCAACTAACTGCTGAAAGTCCTAATGTGTTCAATTGTAATCCAGACGTTCTTGTGTTCATCGACATACGGTGTCGCCAAGGTAGAATTATTTAGAACTGTGTAGTGTTCTTGATACCAAGAATGCCCGTCCGTACACATTATTGATTTGCTCGTAGTGTGCCTTTTCCAGTCACTCTCCCATCATACCGCGATTGAGGGAGACCAATCTTCTTAAGGTCAGGAATGAAGTCAACACAAAATTCAATGACATCTTCTATTTGATGGCCCATTGAGATGCTTCCTTCTGGCTTAGCGCGGTTACGGACATATTTCTTTGAGACTCACATGAATCTCTCAAAGGGGAACATATTGTGTAGAAATACAGGGCCCAGAACGATAATCTCGTCGACTAGATGAACTAGGACATGCATCATGATATTGAAGAAGGATGGTGGGAACACCAGCTCGAAACTAACAAGGCATTGCACCAAATCACTCCTTAACCTCGGCAGGATTGCTGGATCCATCACCTTCTCAGAGATTGCATTGAGGAATTCACATAGCTTCACAATTGCTAATCGAACGTTTTCCGGTATAAGCCCCCTCAATGCAACCAGAAGCAGTTGTGTCATAATCATGTGGCCGTCATGAGACTTTAGGTTGTGGAACTTTTTCTCTGACATATTTATTATTTCCATTATATTCGACGAGAAGCCAGATGGGACCTTCATACTGAGCAGGCATTCAAAGAAGATTTCCTTCTCATCTTTAGTAAGAGTGTAGCTGGCAGGACCTTCATACTGCTCTGTATGCATGCCGTCTTTTTCATGCACACATTGATGTTCCTCCCGTGCCTCTGGTGTATCTTTTGTCTTCCCATACACTCCCAAGAATCCTATCAGCTTCACACAAAGATTCTTCGTCACATGCATCACGTCAATTGCAGAGCGGACCTCTAGGTCTTTCCAATCGGGTAGGTCACAAAATATATATTTATTCTTCCACATGGGTGCGTGTCCCGCATCGTCATTCGGAACAAATAGTCAACCAGGACCCTTTCCAAATATTACTTGTAAATCATTGACCATATCAAGTATGTGATCACGAGTACGGAGGGCGGGCTTCTTTCGGTGATCTGCCTCACCTTTGAAATGCTTTCCTTTCTTTCGACATTGATGGTTGGTCGGAAGAAATCGACGATGCCCCATTTACACATTCTTCCAGCATTTGTCCAAATATATATTGTCGGTGTCATCTAAACAGTGTGTGCATGCATAGTATCCCTTGTTTGTCTGTCCTGAAAGGTTAATGAGAGGAGGCGAATCGTTGATGGTTAGAAAGAGCAACACATGTAGGTCAAATTCCTCCTGTTCGTTCTCATCCCACACACGTACACCATTTCCATTCCATAGCTGTAAAAGTTCATCAACTAATGGCCTTAGGTACACATCAATGTCATTGCCGGGTTGCCTAGAGCCTTGGATGAGCACTGGCATCATAATTGTCGGGGGGATAACCCCGGGGTAGGCTCATCGAGCCTAGTCCTTCATTTCCTGCCCAAAGGATATGACGAAGTACCGTTTCCCAAGGCCCAAGTCTTGAGGCCGGCTAGGCTGCACCTGCCGGCTGGAGGACGAGGCGGGCAACTCTCTGGCCGGTCAGGCAACCCCTACCTGCTAGAGGCGAGACGGCTACCTGTTCCTGACCGTCTTGGCCAAGCCAGCCGGCTAGGAATGAGGCGGCCGTGCCCAAGCCAGCTAGCCAAGCAGGCTCGCCGGTCGGGGATCTCAAGTCACATCAGATCGTAGATCATGATGAGACCCTACGATTAAAGGTAGCTACGCGTCAGCAAAGGTACTGGATCGGAGTGCCCGACAGGTATGAGCGTCGGCGGCCACACCGCTGAACTACCCCTGCTCTGATCCATCACCTAGCATAGTGTCGGACCGTCAAACTCGCACTCCATTACTGCACTCAGCATGGGGAACAGTGGAGGCGGTCGTACTATCTTCCCATGAAGAATCTCGCTGGACAACGCCGGACGTACAGCGCATGCTCGGCGTCAACCTTATGCGAGAGCTTCATTGGCCAGCCGGCGGGTCACACCGCCAGACGAGACCATGGAGCTGGCGCGCCCCTCAAGCGACAAGACAAGACCCTCGTGGGCCCCTTGGCCAGCCGGCGAGGCTGCCAGCCGGGTCCCACTCGCGGCGACAGCGACTCGGCGTGTGAGGTTCCTCGTTCGGGGAGGACCCACGCTTCCGGTTCACGAGGTGCTTCACCACTCGCGGCTCGGATCGGCGCTCGCATTCCCCAGGGTGACCAAGCAGACCTTCGAGCAACTGCTTGACGCCCCCTTCAAGATACATTCTGGGGCACAGCCGTCTACCCACACCCTTCGACAGTGCAGCTTTGCACGCTGGCTGTCACAAGGGGATGGCCTGCCGGCTGCCCCAGGTGCGCAGGCTGCGGCTCATGCACCAGCTCCTAGTCCTGCTCCGGCTCCACCGCCACCGCCTTGCGACGACGGCCGCCTCCACGACGACTACCCCCATCAAGACGGAGCATTCGTCGTCTTCACCAGTGAAGGCGACGACAAGCATAGCCTGCGCCAGAGACGGCGCGAGGTGAATGCCACGGTTCCCCCGGTCCCCCAATACATGCATTGGTCTGACATGCCAATCACATAGAGCCGGGTAGCCAATCCTGTGGTGATGCCCAACCCGGTCTTATACACTCTCGTCCTCGACCCCACCTTTGCCTCCAAGAGGCTCACCTACCTGTGCTCCCGGGTGCTGGTGGACGGCGGCAGCATCATCAACATCCTCTACCTCGACACTCTCCTCAAGCTCAGGCTCAAGGAGACGGACGTCCTGCCGACCAGCACTGTCTTCCACGGCATCGTGCCTGGGCAGTCCTGCTCGCCTATTGGCAAAATCCAGCTGGACGTCATCTTCGGTGACAAGGCTCACTTCCGCCGAGAGTCCATATGGTTCGAGGTAGTGGATCTCAGCAGCCCGTATCACGCGCTGCTGGGCAGACCGGCTCTGGCCAAGTTCATGGCTATACCGCACTACGCCTACCTGAAGATGAAGATGTCGGGTCCAAAGGGCATCATCACCATTGCTGGCGACTACAAGAAGTCGCTCGAGTGCGCCCAAGATAGCAGCCGCCTCGCCGACGCCCTGCTGATTGCCGAGGAGAAGCAACAGATCGACCGGCTCGTGGCCCAGGCTACCGAGCAGCCAGCGATTCCTTCTCCTCCATACCAGTTGGCCGGCGAGGGCTCATTCAAGCCGGCCAAAGAGACCAAGCAGGTGCCACTCGAACCTGCAAACCCCAAGCAATGCGTCACCATCGGGGCTGACCTCAGCCCCAAATAGGAAGGCGACCTCGTCGACTTCCTCCATGAGAATCGGGACATCTTCGCATGGTCCCCCAAGGACATGCCGGGTGTTATGAGGAAGTACGCCGAGCACAAACTTCACGTGCGACCGGATGCAAAGCCGTTAAAACAACCTTTGCGCCGCTTCGCCGAGGGGAAGCGGCGCACAATTGGAGAAGAAATTACCCGGCTCCTTGCAGCCGGCTTCATCATGGAGGTTTTCCACCCGGACTGGTTAGCTAATCTAGTCCTGGTGCTGAAAAAGAACAACACCTAGCGAATGTGTATCGACTACACTAGCTTGAATAAGGCCTGTCCAAAAGACCCTTTCGTGTTGCCTAGGATAGATCATGTGATCGAATCCACTACAGGCTGCGAACTGTTGTCGTTTCTGGATGGTTATTCAGGCTATCATCAAATCAAGCTAGATCCAGCTGATCGCCTGAAGACCTCCTTCATCATGCCCTTCGGGGCCTACTGCTACACCACCATGACGTTCGGTCTGAAGAACGCTGGTGCGACGTTCCAACGCTGCATGCAGCAGTGCCTACTACCACAGATCGGCAGAAACATCCACATCTATGTGGATGACATCATCGTCAAGACGAAGCAGCACTTCAGCCTCCTCGACGATCTGTGGGAGACGTTCACCAACCTACGCGAGTACAAGATCCAGCTCAACCCATAGAAGTGCGTCTTTGGGGTTCCAGGCGGCAAACTCTTGGGGTACTTCGTGTCCGCTCGTGGCATCGTGGTGAACCCCGAGAAGATCGGCACCATCGAGCGGCTGGTGCGGCCGGCTCGGATCCTAGATGTCTAGAAGTTCGTCAGCCGGCTCGGCGAGAAGGCCCTTCCAATCTACCAGCTCATGAACAAGACGACAAAATTTGAGTGGAACGACCAGGCGGACGAAGCCTTCCGCGATCTTGCTGCGGCAATAAAAGTCCTTCCCTGGCGCGTAGGAATTCTTCTTGTTACTTCTCTGGTTTGCGTCGTTTTTTCCCTTGAAGAGGAAAGGGTGATGCAGCACAGGAGCAGTAAGTATTTCCCTCAGTTTGAGAACCAAGGTATCGAACCAAAAGGAGGGCCTCGTCAAGTCCAAAGTACCTGCGCAAACACAAACAAGCTTGCACCCAACGTTTCAAAGGGGTTGTCAATCCCTTCAAGATTGTTTGCAAAAGTAAGATCTGAAGGCGGAAAGTGCAACAAAGTGAAAAGTGTAAGGCTGAAAATATGGTGTGGAGTAGACCCTGGGGGCCATAGTGTTCACTGGAGGCTTCTCTCAAAATAGCAAATATCACGGTGGGTGAACAAATTACTGTCAAGCAATTGATAGAACCGCGCAAAGTCATGACGATATCTAAGACAATGATCTAGCATATAGGCATCATGTCCGAGACAAGTAGACCGATACTTTCTGCATTTACTACTATTACTCCACACATCGACTGCTATCCAGCATGCATCTAGTGTATTGAGTTCATGACAAAAAGAGTAACGCTTTAAGTAAGATGACATGATGTAGAGGGATAATCTCAAACCAATGATGAAAACCCCATCTTTTTACCCTTGATGGCAACAACACGATACGTGCCTCGCTACCCCTTGTGTCACTGGGTGAGGTCACCGCACACTATGAACCCAAAACCAAGCACTTGTCCCATTGCAAGAATCATAGATCTAGTTGGCCAAACAAAACCCACAACTCGAAGAGAATTACAAGGATATGAAATCATGCATAAGAGAGATTAGAAGAAACTCAAATAAGATTCATAGATAATCTGATCATAAATCCACAATTCATTGGATCTCAACAAACACACCGCAAAAGAAGATTACACCAGATTGATCTCTGTGAAGATCATGGAGAACTTTGTATTGAAGATCCAAGAGAGAGAAGAAGCCATCTAGTTACTAGCTATGGACCCGTAGGTCTATGGTGAACTACTCACGCATCATCGGAGAGGTCATGGTGCTGATGGAGAAGCCTTCCGTGTCCGAATCCCGCCTCCGGCAGGGCACCAGGGAGTGCCCCAGATGGGATCTTGCAGAGACAGAAGCGTGCGGCGGCGGAAAAGTGATTACGATGCTCCCCTGATTTTTTTTGGGAATATTTGGGAATTTATAGGTGCAAGATCTAGGTGAGGGGACATCCAGGGGGACCACAAGCCTGCATGGCGCGGAGCCCCCCTGGCCGCGTGGTGGGAGCTTGTGGGGCCCCTGGGGCTCTTCTGGCTTGGCCCCCAAGCTCTCCGATCTTCTTCCGTTCCAGAAAAAATCTTTTCAGGGATTTTCTTCCGTTTGGACTCCGTTTCAAAATCTCCTCTGAAGGGGGTCAAAAACATGGAAATAAAATGAAATGGCACTTGTCACTGAATTAATAAGTTAGTCCAAGAAAATAAATAGAAGGCATGCAAAACATCCCAAGTTTGACAAGATAATAGGATGAAACCATGAAAAATTATAGATACGTTGGAGACATATCAAGCATCCCCAAGCTCGTCCTCGAGTAGGGAAGTGATAAAGAATGAATTTTTGATGTGGAATGCTACCTAGCATAGTTGTCCTTTGCAACTTCTTTCACGTGGCATGAATATTCAGATCCGTACGATTCGAAACAATAGTTTGCTATTGACATGAAAATAGTAATACTTGAAGCAAACTAGCAAAGTAATCATGAACTTTCAAAATAACAAGGCCAAAGAAAGTTATGCCTACAAAATCATATAGTCTGGCTATGCTCCATCATCCTCACACAACTAATGTAAATCATGCAAAACCCCAGAATTGGCCAAGTAATTGTTTTCACACTCTTACTTTCTCAAACTTTTTATAACTATGACGCAATACATGAGCGCGAGCCATGGATATAGCACTATAGGTGGAATAGAGTGTGGTGGTGGTTGTGAGACAAAAGGAGGAGATGGTCACATTAACTCGGCATATCAATAGGCTATGGAGATGCCCATTAACAGATATCAATGTGAATGAGTAGGGATTGCCATACAAAAGATGCACTAGAGCTATAAGTATGTGAAAGCTCAAGGGAAAACTAGTGGGTGTGCATCCAACTTGCTTGCTCACGAAGACCTAGGGCAATTTTGAGGAAGCCCATCATTGGAATATACAAGGCAAGTTTTAAAACGAAGATTCCCACTAGAATATGGTAGTGACAAAGCAAGAAGCTCTCAATCATGAAGAACATGGTGCTATTATGAAGCACAAGTGTGGAAAAAGATAGTAGCTTTGTCCCTTCTCTCTTTTTCTCTCATTTCCCCTTTTCTTTGGGCTCTTAGGCCTCTTTTTTTCTTTTCTCTATTTTTTGGGCTCTTTGGCCTCTTTTTTTTCCTCACATGGGACAATGCTCTAATAATGATGATCATCACACTTTTAGTTACTCAAAGCTCAAAAATCACAATGATGATGACTCCATAGGTAATGCCTCCAGCAATGTATCGGGATGTGCAACGATCTAGTATGATCATGCAATGGCAATACGAGAGTGACGTCACAACTCATGAGACGGAACGATGGTGGTTGCCTTGTAATATATCTCGAAATGGCTATGAAAATACCATAGTAGGTAGGTATATATGGTGGCTGTTTTGACGGTGGAATTTGGTGGGTTTGTGCACGGGCGAGAATTGCGCGGCGCTAGAGAGGCTAGCATTGGTGGGAGGTGAAAGTGCATCTATACCATGGACTCAACATTAGTCATAAAGAACTCACATACTTGTTGCAAATTTTTTTATTAGTAATCGAAACAAAGTGCTAACCGCATACTCCGAGGGGAAGGGTTGGTAGGTGAAAACCATCGCGCGATCCCGACCTCAACACAAAGGATGGCAATCAATAGATCAATTATGCTCCGACTTCCTAACATAGCGGTTCACCATACGTGCATGCTACGGGAATACTAACTTCAACACAAGTATTTCTAGATTCACAACACCCTACTAACATAACTCTCAGTATTACCAAATCTGTGTCTCAAAACTAATTGAGAGGAATCGAAACTTCTCTTTCTACTCAATGCACATGAAGATGGAGGTTTTTGCATCCTCTTTGGGTACGTAGCACATGGGACTTCTTTCATAGCATAAGCCAACTACCAAATCACGCACCGTCATGCTCTAAGGATATAAGTGAAGCACAAGAGCAAAAGTGTCTAGATCAAAAGATATAAGTGAAGCACTAGAGCAAAAGTATCTAGCTCAAAAGATATAATTGAAGCACTGGAGCCAAAGTATCTAGCTCAAAAGATAAAAGTGAAGCACAATGAGCATTCTAGCAAAATCACGATGAGTGCATGTTTCTCTCTCTCGAAAAGGTGTGCAGCAAGGATTATTGTGACACAACAAAAAGAAAATACTCCTATAATACAAGACGCTCCAAGGAAAAGACATATCATGTGGTGAATAAAAATATAGCTCCAAGTAATGTTACCGATGGATTGAAGACGAAAGAGGGGATGCCTTCCCGGGGCATCCCCAAGCTTAGCCTTTTTGGTGTCCTTAAATTTGTCTTGGGAGGCCTTGGGCATCCCTAAGCTTGAGCTCTTTCCACTCCTTATCTCTTTGTCCATGAGAACGTCACCCAAAATTTGAAATCTTCACAACACAAAACTTACACAGAAACTTGTGATAACATTAGTACAAGAAAACAAACTACCACTTCTTTTGGTAATGTAGAAAACTTGAATTCCATCCATATTGATGATAGGCTAATGTATTCTAACTTTCCCATGGCTAGTACCCCCCAATACTAACCATAGTTTCATCAAAACAAGCAACCAACTCAACAGAAACAGAATCTGTCAAAAACAGACCAGTCTGTAGCAATCTGTATACTTCCTATACGTGTGGTACCTCAACAAATCTGAACAATTATGAAGGTCTTGGGAAAAATCATATTAACCAGCATAAAAAATAATCAACTCAAAATCTCTTTATGAATAAAAAGGAAAAATCATCTCGTGAGCGAAAAGTTTCTGTATTTTTCCAGCAAGATCAAACAACCATTACCAAGACCAATCATAAAGGTTTTGCTTGGCTTAAACACACAAAGAAACACAATCACAACAGAATTATGAAAGTGTGGACGAAACAAAACACAAAGAAAAAAGATAAATTCATTGGGTTGCCTCCGAACAAGCGCTATTGTTTAACGCCCTTAGCTAGGCATAGTAGCGATAGAATCACGTATCATCTTTCTTGCTAGATGATTCACCACTAGATTTAGGAACAAAGGAAGGCTTGGTGATTTTATTGTGGGCAAGATTGGGATTATTCGGCACAGCGGCAAAAGTGGAACCCAAGTTGGTTATAACATCCTCTAGTTTGCCAATCCTAGCGGAATCATGACCTAGCTTTTCGCTAACTGTGGGTCCCTTTTCCTTTAAATATTTGAAAACCATTCCCATCTTGGACCCATACTGAGTGATTTGATTGTGGATCTTTTTATCCAAATTCTCAATGAGTTCAATCGTAGCAACTTTATTTTCAATAGCATCTAGCCTACGCATCACATGTTCCAGAGTAAAGGTAGTTCCATTAACCATGAGTGGGGGTGAGCCTACCAAATTTGTCACAGCTCCGTAAGAATCAACGGTATGGCTACCCAAGAAATTTCCACCTACGATGGTGTCAAGAATATACCTATTCCAAGGAGAACTACCCACATCAAAACTGCGAAGCAAGACGGTGGTGGATTGCTTATGAGTAGATCTACTCTGAGCATTGCAAATCCTATACCAGACGTCCTTTAAGTTTTCTCCCTCAATTTGTTTGAAATTGAGAACTTCGCTCTCAGGAGTATTGTTTGAAGTGGTGGATCTAGCCATCAGGATAGACTATCCCACACAGACGAGCAGAAACCAAGTGAGAGAGAAAGCGCAAACGACAAGGCGAACGAAAAGGCGAACGAAAAAGGCAAATTGGTGAAGTGGGGGAGAGGAAAACGAGAGGCAACTGGCAAACAAAGTAAATGCAAGAGATGAGTTTGCAACACTTACATGGATGAGTTCTTGACTAGATCTTCCTCCCCGGCAACGGCGCCAGAAATTCTTCTGCTGCGGCAACAAAAGTCCTTCCCTGGCGCGTAGGAATTCTTCTTGTTACTTCTCTGTTTTGCGTCGGTTTTTCCCTCGAAGAGGAAAGGGTGATGCAGCACAGGAGCAGTAAGTATTTCCCTCATTTTGAGAACCAAGGTATCGAACCAAAAGGAGGGCCTTGTCAAGTCCAAAGTACGTGCGCAAACACAAACAAGCTTGCACCCAAGGCTTCAAAGGGGTTGTCAAGCCCTTCAAGATTGTTTGCAAAAGTGAGATATGAAGGCGGAAAGTGCAACAAAGTAAAAAGTGTAAGGCTGAAAATATGGTGTGGACTAGACCTTGGGGGCCATAGTGTTTACTAGAGGCTTCTCTCAAAATAGCAAATATCACGATGGGTGAACAAATTACTGTCGACCAATTGATTGAACCACGCAAAGTCATGATGATATCTAAGGTAATGATCTAGCATATAGGCATCACGTCCGAGACAAGTAGACCGATAATTTCTGCATCTACTACTATTACTCTACACATTGACCGCTATCCAGCATGCATCTAGTGTATTGAGTTCATGACGAACAGAGTAACGCTTTAAGCAAGATGACATGATGTAGAGGGATAATCTCAAACCAATAATGAAAACCCCATGTTTTTACCCTTGATGGCAACAACACGATACATGCCTCGCTACCCCTTCTGTCACTGGGTGAGGTCACCGCACGGTATGAACCCAAAACCAAGCACTTCTCCCGTTGCAAGAATCATAGATCTAGTTGGCCAAACAAAACCCACAACTCGAAGAGAATTACAAGGATATGAAATCATGCATAAGAGAGATCAGAAGAAACTCAGATAAGATTGATAGATAATCTCATCATAAATCCACAATTCATCGGATCTCGACAAACACACCGCAAAAGAAGATTACATCGGATAGATCTCCGTGAAGATCGTGGAGAACTTTGTATTGAAGATCCAAGAGAGAGAAGAAGCCATCTAGTTACTAGCTATGGACCTGTAGGTCTATGGTGAACTACTCACGCATCATCTGAGAGGTCATGGTGTTGATGGAGAAGCCTTCCGTGTTCGAATCCCCCCTCCGGCAGGGCACCAGGACGTGCCCCAGATGGGATCTTGCGGAGACAGAAGCTTGCGGCGGTGGAAAAGTGATTAGGATGCTCCCCTGTTTTTTGGGAATATTTGGGAATTTATAGGCGCATGATCTTGGTCAGAGGACCTCCAGGGGGCCCAGAAGCCTGCATGGCGCACCCCCTGGCCACGAGGTGGGGGCTTGTGGGGCCCAGGGGCTCTTCTGGCTTGGCCCCCAAGCTCTGCGATCTTCTTCCTTTCCAGAAAAAATCTTTTCGGGGATTTTCTTCCGTTTGGACTCCGTTTCAAAATCTCCTGTGAAATGGGTCAAAAACATGGAAAAAACAGGAACTGTCACTTGGCACTGAGTTAATAAGTTTGTCCTAGAAAACAAATAAATGACATGCAAAACATCCCAAGTTTGACAAGATAATAGCATGAAACCATCAAAAATTATAGATACGTTGTCGACGTATCGGACCTCAAGCGGGTCATCTCGAGCCTGCCAATCTTGGCAGCGCCATCTGAATGGGATCCCATACTCATATACATTGCAGCAACCACTCGCGTGGTTAGTGTAGTGTTGGTAGTTCAACGCAAGGAGGAGGGCAAGGTACTGTAGTACAGCGCCCTGTCTACTAGCTCAGCGAGGTCTTGTCCGCCTCCAAGCACAACTATCCCCACTACCAAAATTTTTATTATGGTGTTTACCTTGCTGCAAATAAGTTGAAGCAATACTTTCAAGAGCATGCTATCATTGTGGTGAGGACTGCTCCACTTTCAGAAATCATGGGCAACCGTGATGCAACGGGCATGATTGCCAAGTGGTCCATCGCCATGGCGGACCATGATATCCGCTACGAACCTCGGACCGCCATCAAATCTCAGGTGGTGGCGAACTTCTTAGTCGACTGGGCCGAAACCCAGTTCGAGCCGCCACCTCCAGATTCTAGGCATTGGTGGATGCACTTCGCTGGCTCAAAGTTGCGGACCGGTCTGGGAGCCGGCATCGTCTTGCCGAAATCAAGTATGGTCTCCAGATCCACTTCGCCGCCTCCAACAATGTCGCCGAGTATGAAGCACTGGCTCACGGCCTCTGGCTCGCCAAGGAGATTGGCATCCGGCAGCTCATATGCTTCGGCGACTCAGACTTGGTGGTGCAGCAAGTTTCTGGCGAATGGGACGCCAGGGACGCCAACATGGCAAGCTACCGCTTCCTCATCCAGCAGCTCATCGGCCCCTTCGAAGGCTGCGAGTTCCACCATGTTCCCAGAGCAGACAACGAGGCGGCTGATGCACTCGCCAAAATGAGCTCCATGAGATAGGCTATCCCAGCCGGCGTCTCCCTCGAGCAACTCCACAAGCCGTCTATGAGGCCATCTCCAGAGTCGGCATCGATCTTCGTGCCGGCTGATTCTACGGTGCAAGCATCGTCGGCTCCACCAGCTACGCCGGCTACAACTCCTGTGCCGGCTACGCTGGCTATGCCGACTCTGATTGCAGCACCGACAGAATCTTCGGTGCAAGCGCAGTTGGCTCCACCAACTACGCCGACTACTGCTCATGTGCCGGCTACGCTCGCCATGCTGACTCCAACAGCGACACCGGCTACAACAACAACTCCGGCTCCGCCCTGCCTCGAATCCTGTCGTCTTGACACCCAGTGGGTGGAAGTCATGGAGGTAGACGGCGAGCCAGCTGCCACGACAGCACTAGAGACGCCTCGTCCCAAGCCCACGACTGCTGATTCATCAAGAGCGGGGGCTGCAGAAGCCCGTAACAGTCAGGTCGAGGTGGAGCTAGCCCTTGTGTCGGCTCCGCCATGGGCTCAACCCCATCATGGCCTTCCTCCTACGCGACGAGCTTCCTCAAGACGAGGCGGAGGCGAGGCAGATCCAACGCAGATCTGCGGCCTACATCATCATCAATCGCGAGCTGGTGCGAGGTAGCGTGACTGACGTGTTCCAGCGCTGCGTCGAATCAGAAAAGGGATAGGAGATCCTCAGAGATATTCACCAGGGGGAGTGCGGGCATTGATACGTCTCCAACGTATCTATAATGTTTTATGGTTTCATGTTATTATCTTGTCAAACTTTGGATGTTTTGAATGCCTTTTATATATTTTTTGGGACTAACTTATTAACTTAGTGCCAAGTGCTAGTTCCTGTTTTTTCCATGTTTTTGACCTCTTTCAGAGGAGGATTTTGATCGGAGTCCAAACGGAATGAAACTGCGAAAAAGATTTTTTCCGAAACAGAAAAAGATCGGGAAGCCGAAGAACCAGGGCAGGGGGCGTGCAGGGACCCCACAAGCCCTCATGGCGCGGCCAAGGGGCACACCTCCCTGGCTTGTGGGCTCCTTGGGCCACCTCTGCATTAGGTTTTGCGCCTATATATTCCCTAAAATCCTAGAAAAAAATCTAGAGATCATCGGAAGTACTTTTCCGCAGCCGCAAGCTTCTGTCTCCGCAAGATCCCATCTAGGCACATTCTTGTGCCCTACCGGAGGGTATTCAGATACTGAGGGCTTCTTCATCAACACCATGAGCTCTCCGATATTGCCTGAGTAGTTCACCATAAACCTACGGGTCCATAGCTAGTAGCTAGATGGCTTATTCTCTCTCTTGGATCTTCAATACAAAGTTATCCATGATCTTCATAGAGATCTATCGGATGTAATCTTCTTTTGCGGTGTGTTTGTCAAGATCCGATCAATTGTGGATTTATGATCAAATTATCTATGAATCTTATTTGAGTTTCTTCTCATCTCTCTTATGCATGATTTCATATCCTAGTAAATCTCTTCGAGTTGTGGGTTTTGTTTGGCCAACTAGATCAATGATTCTAGCAATGGGAGAAGTGCTTGGTTTTGGGTGCATACCGTGCGGTGACCTCACCCATTGACAGAAGGGGTAGCGAGGCACGCATCGTGTTGTTGCCATCAAGGGTAAAAAGATGGGGTTTTCATCATTGGTTTTGGGATTATCCCTCTACATCATGTCATCTTGCTTAAGGCGTTACTCTGTTCGTCATGAACTCAATACACTAGATGCATGCTGGATAGCGGTCGATGTGTGGAGAAATAGTAGTAGCTGTAGAAAGTATCGGTCTACTTGTCTCGGACGTGAGGCCTATATGTATGATCATTGCCTTAGATATCGTCATGACTTTGCGTGGTTCTATCAATTACTCGACAGTAATTTGTTCACCCACCGTAAAACTTTCTATTTTGAGAGAAGCCTCTAGTGAAAACTATGGCCCCCGGGTCTACTCCACACCATATTTTCAGCCTTACACTTTTTACTTCATTGCACTTTCCGCCTTCAGATGTCACTTTGCAATCAATCTTGAAGGGATTGACAACCCCTTTAAAGCGTTGGGTACAAGCTCTTTTGTGTTTGCGCAGGTACTCTGGACTTGACGAGATTCTCCTACTGGATTGATACCTTGGTTCTCAAACTGAGGGAAATACTTACTGCTCCTGTGCTGCACCACCCTTTCCTCTTCAAGGGAAAAAACAACGCAAGCCCAGTCTCCATCAACATGCCAATTTCTGGCGCTGTTGTCTGTTGCCAGGCATCATGCCGCCTCTAGAACCCCGGTGGCCAAGGCGTTCCGTCATGGATTCTACTGGACCACGTCCCTCGAGGAGGCCATGGATCTAGTCGACAAATGCGAAGGCTGCCAATTCTTCAGCGCAAAGAGCCACATGCCGCCTTCGGCCCTCAAAAGCATCCCCGTGTCATGGTCGTTCGCCGTCTGGGGGCTGGACATGTTGGTGTCCTTCAAGACGGCTCGTGGTGGCATGACCCACCTCTTGGTAGTCGTCGGCAAATTCACCAAGTGGATCGAGGCCAGACCTATCAAGAAGCTTGATGGCCCCATGGCTGTCAAGTTCATCACTGACATCTCTGTTCGATATGGCGTCCCCCACAGCATCATCACCGACAACGGCACCAACATCGCCAAAGTCGCTCTACTGCTCGAAGGTAGGCATCCGACTCGAGTTAGCGTCAGTGGCATATCCCCAGTCAAATGGCCAAGCGGAGAGGGCGAACGGCCTGGTCTTGGCCAGCATCAAGCCAAGACTGGTGTCACAACTTGTCAGGTCGACCGGATGCTGGATCGAAGAACTGACGGCTGTACTATGGAGCCTCCGCACCACACCCAACTGGTCGACCGGCTTCACTCCGTTCTTCCTTGTATACGGGTCTGAGGCTAGTATTCCTACGGATATCGAGTTCGACTCACCTCGGGTCACCCTGTACACGGAAACGGAGGTGAAGGAGGCAAGAGAAGATGGTTTGGATCTCCTCGAAGAAGCAAGGGACTTGGCCTTGAGCCGGACGACCATCTATCAATAGAAGTTGAGATACTACCACAACAAGAAGATCAAGCCTCTCTCTTTCAGAGAGGGAGACTTGGTCCTCAGAAGAATCCAGCGCACCGCCGGCCGGCACAAGCTCTCATCCCCATGGGAGGGACCCTTCATCATCAGTAGGGCATTGCACGACAACGCATACTACTTGATCGATGCCCAAAAGCCAAGGAAGCGCAAGAGGGACGACTCCGGCCAGGAGATGGAACGTCCATGGAATGCGGCGTTGCTTCGCCCGTAATACTGCTAGAAGGCAAGTATCAAACACGGAAAGAGCATGCACATATGTATCTTTCTCCCTCTTCAGGGATTCCCAATGAATGCAATGAAAAGAGCATACCTCATGCTTCTTTTTAAATTCATATCTAGAGTGCTCAGTCTGTGAAGCCCCTTGCTGGGTCTAATAAGCTCGGGGTCTCACTAGCCGCCTAGACGCCTTCCTTATGGTGTAGAAGAACACATAGTGTACACGGGACCGATCCCTGGTCACCTCGTAACAGCTGTAGACCGGCTCCCAACCGTCGGGCTAGCAAGGCGACGCTAGGTAAGGTCGGATGCATGCAAAGTTTGACTACAAAAATGTTGTCGGCTCGGGTTGGCTTGATCTATTTTACGATCTCATTCTAGCTGGCCTCTGCTGGTTTATGTCTGAATCTTTAAGTCTTTATGGCTTCGAAAAATCTAAGTCTTGTATTCTAAGGCCAGAAACCTCGACCCAGTCACACACCGGCTCCCGGCTGTCGGGCTGGCGAGGTGGAAACTTGGGAATACACGGATTGGAGAAAAAGAAGTCAACCAGGAATCAAAAAATAAAGATATAAAACAACACGCATGGCAATACGAATATAATGATGAATACATACATTCAAAATGCATTGGCCCACGGCTGAGGTTCATTACACCCCCCAATGGGTGGAACTGTTCGACTAACAAAATAATTTCAGACAAGAAAAATAGGACACCGGCTACGGGGCTGCAGCCTCATCGGTCGCCCCGGCTGCTGCTCCTGAAGTGGTGGCTTCACCATCGCCGGCTGCTCCCGAGGCGGTTGCGCCGCCTCCTCCGCATGGGCTCCCGGCTCCGTCCGCACCGGAGTCGGCATACGCTGCGCCGCTGGAAGCGGCAGCATTATCCATCTCGTGGGCCATCTCGTCGGAGCTGCCATCGGCGTCATAGGGCTGAAGGCCATGTAGATCCTCAGGGATCACATCGCCGCCTTCACCCCGCTCCAAGTTGAGCTCGTCCCAAGCGGCGTACGTGGCGATTTCGCTGGCCCTCACGCGCAGCGCCTCCACTACAGCCTGAAGCTCCACCTCCAAGCTTTCGCACTGAGCGACGAGCTTTCCCAAGTCCAGGTTTCGATACCAGGACTTGGCCAAGCGCAGGGCCATGTAGGCTCCAACACACGCATCCGAAGCGCGCCAGGCGTCAAGGCGATCCTCGCCGACCGCAAGCCAGCGGACGAGCCGGCTCATCGACGCCGGCTCCACACCATCTGTCCATAGGTGAACCGCTATGTTAGAAAGTCGGAGCATAATTGATTCATTGATTGTCATCCTTTGTATTGCAGTCGGGATCGGGCGATGGTTAACACCTACCAACCCTTCCCCTAGGAGTATGCGTTTAGCACTTTGTTTCGATTACTAATAAAAACTTTCGCAATAAGTATGTGAGTTCTTCATGACTAATGTGAGTCCATGGTATAGATGCACTTTCACCTTTCACCATTGCTAGCCTCTCTAATGCCGCGCAACTTTCATGGATGCACAAACCCACCATATGCCTTCCTTTTAACAGCCACCGTACCTACCTACTATGTCGTTTTCCTAGCCATTCCGAGATATATTGCCTTGCAACTCCCACCGTTCCGTCTCATGACATGTGTCGTAACTTTCATATTGTCGTTGCATGATCATAAGATAGCTAGCGAGATGTTTCAACATCATACCCCAAGCTAGATCATTGCACATCCCGGTACACTGCTGGAGGCATTTCCTATAGAGTCCTCGTCGTTCTAAGCATTGAGCTGTGAGTTAATTAAAGTGTGATGATCATCATTATTAGAGCATTGTCCCATGTGAGGAAATAAAAAAAAAGGAGGCCAAAGTTGCCCACAAAAAAAAGAGATATGGAAAGAGGCCAAAGAGCCCAAACAAAATAAAAAAAGAGAGAAAAAGAGAGAAGGGACAATGCTACTATCTTTTCCACACTTGTGCTTCATAATAGCACCATGTTTTCCAGGATTGAGAGTCCCTTGTTTCGTCACCACCATATGCTAGTGGGAATTTTCATTATATAACTTGGCATGTATATTCCAATGATGGGCTTCCTCAAAATTGCCCTAGGTCTTCGTGAGCAAGGAAGTTGGATGCACACCCACTAGTTCTCCTTTTGAGCTTTCACATACTTATAGCTCTAAGTGCATGCATTACATGGTAATCCCTACTCTTTCACATTGATATCTATTAATGGGCATCTCCATAGCCCTTTGATATGCTGAGTCGATGTGACCATCTCCTCCTTTTTGTCTCACAACCTCCACCACACTCTATTCCACCTATAGTGCTATATCCATGGCTCACGCTCATGTATTGCATGAGAGTTAAAAAAGGTTTGATAAAGTAAGAGTGCGAAAACAATTACTTGGCCAATACCGGGGTTGTGCATGATTTAAATTCGTTGTGTGGGGATGATGGAGCATGGCCATACTATATGATATTGTAGGGATAATTTTCTTTGGCCTT
The DNA here is from genome assembly GCF_904849725.1 of Hordeum vulgare subsp. vulgare. NCBI lineage: Eukaryota > Viridiplantae > Streptophyta > Magnoliopsida > Poales > Poaceae > Hordeum > Hordeum vulgare. The sequence continues at coordinate 71,791,905 of NC_058519.1, read as the reverse complement.
GTTATTTCGAAAGTTCATGATTACCTTGCTAGTTTGCTTGAAGTATTATTTTTTTCATGTTAATAGCAAACTATTGTTTTGAATCTTACGAATCTGAACATTCATGTCACGTGAAACAAGTTACAAAGGACAAATATGCTAGGTAGCATTCCACATCAAAAATCAGTCTTTGTCACTTCCCTACTCGAGGATGAGCAGGAGTTAAACTTGGGGATGCTTGATACGTCTCCAACGTATCTATAATTTTTGATGGTTCCATGCTATTATCTTGTCAAACTTTGGATGTTTTGTATGCCTTTTATATATTTTTTGGGACTAACTTATTAACTCAGTGCCAAGTGCCAGTTCCTGTTTTTTCCATGTTTTTGACCCATTTCAGAGGAGAATATTAAACGGAGTCCAAACGGAATAAAACCTCTGAAAAGATATTTTTCGGAACAGAAGATACGCGAGGAGCGTGAGAACCAAGGCAAAGGCCACAAGCCCCCTAGGCGCGTCCACGGGGGCCCGCGCCTAGCAGGCTTGTGGCCCCCCTATGGCTCGTCTGCCCTACTTCTTCCGCCTATAAATCCCCAAAAATCCAAAACCATGGGAGAGATCCATGAAAATACTTTTTCGCCGCCACAAGCTTCTGCCTCCGCAAGATCCAATCTGTGTCACGTTCTGGTGCCCTGCCGGAGGGGGGATTCAGATACGGAGGTCTTCTTCATCAACACCATTGCCTCTTCGATGATGCGTGAGTAGTTGACCATAGACTTTCGGGTCCATAGCTAGTAGCTAGATGGCTTCTTATCTCTCTTGGATCTTCAATACAAAGGTCTCCATGATCTTCATGGAGATCTATCCGATGTAATCTTCTTTTGCGGTGTGTTTGTCGAGATCCGATGAATTGTGGATTTATGATCAGATTATCTATGAATCTTATTTGAGTTTCTTCTGATCTCTTATATGCATGATTTCATATCCTTGTAATTCTCTTCGAGTTGTGGGTTTTGCTTGGCCAACCTGATCTATGATTCTTGCAACGGGAGAAGTGCTTGGTTTTAGGTTCATGTCGTGCGGTGACCTCACCCAGTGATAGAAGGGGTAGCGAGGCTCGCATCGTGTTGTTGCCATCAAGGGTAAAAATACGGGGTTTATATCTATTGCATGAATTTATCCCTCTACATCATGTCATCTTGCTTAAGGCATTACTCTGTTTGTCATGAACTCAATACACTAGATGCATTCTGGATAGCGATCGATGTGTGGAGTAATAGTAGTAGATGCAGAAAGTATTGGTCTACTTGTCTCGGACGTGATGCCTATATGTATGATCATTGCCTTAGATATCGTCATGACTTTGCGCGGTTCTATCAATTGCTCGACAGTAATTCGTTCACCCACCGTAATATTTGCTATTTTGAGAGAAGCCTCTACTGAACGCTATGCCCCCGGGTCTACTTCACATCATATTTTCAGCCCTACACTTTTACTTTATTGCACTTTCCGCCTTCAGATCTCACCTTGCAATCAATCGTGAAGGGATTGACAACCCCTTTGTAGCGTTGGGTGCAAGTTTGCTATTTTTGCGCAGGTACATCGGTTCTTCATCTTGATTCTCCTACTAGATTGATACCTTGGTTCTCAAAACTGAGGGAAATACTTACTGCTACTGTGCTGCATCACCCTTTCCTCTTCAAGGGAAAAATCCAACGCAAGCTCAAGAGGTAGCAGTTGTCGACTCACCATTCTAGCATTGTTTATGCTACTCATTATGGATTTTCGAGTGCACCCTTCAACCAATGTTTAATTGTTGTTGTTTCCTCGAGCATATGACATTATGCCATTTGATTTGACAAATGCTATCTCCTTGATCTTATATTTTTGGAAATTCATCCCTATTAAACTCTTGAGGGATTGTTGTTCGGCCCATTGGACACACGCTCAACTTCTCCTTCTTCCATGACAAAGCTCTTGAATGCATTATGTTTGTGACTAGCTCATGAAGAACATGTTTGATCGAAGAAGTGTTATCCCAAGGTTCAAGTGCATTCTTGCCATCGTGAATATGAGAAAGTTTGGTTTCGCTGCCTCTGGGGTTATCCCAAATCATTCACGCATGTCAAGTGTTATATGTTTTGAAGATTTACTATCTCCACTTCATATACCTTTCTTAGCACCCTAATCCACTGACTGATTTGATCAAGCAAAATAAGTTCCTTCATAAGAGCTAAGCCAAGCTTACACAAGGACCTTGATATCGTGGATGATGGTTCCCAAATCAGAACTCGGTTGCATTTTGTTGTAAGAATCCCTTGTGGGCACGAATGTCTAGACATTGTGTTCATGTGTCTTACAATCCAACTCATGATTCAGTACCTGCTTCAGTAGTTCATATCCCGAGGACATTGCATAACCATCTCGTCGATTTTTGTTGCCGCCCTTTTTTCTTCTCAAGCATCCTGAGTCTCAGGTATCCTGACACCAATCAGATCTGGATGTCGGGCAGATATGATGGTTGGAACATTTCTCAATACTCATAACATTGGTCTTTATGTAAACCAGCACGGTGTTGTCTTCTCTAGCACACCTGGCCGAAGGACCTATTGTTATATTGTCTTCCTTGGTAAGGTTAGCCATTCTCCCCTGAGGAAATTGTATGACTTAGATGTATAAGTTGTTCCGCATAAATATGATTTAATTTGTGTAGCTCCTTGATGAAGTCTGAGATTTATTTTAGAAGGATTTATTTTTCTGGAAATTTCTAACAAAAAAAGTGGTCAGAATCATCGTTCAATTCTTAGTGCCTTGGTCTATAACTTTTGTAGTAGATTTACTTGGAAACTATATTTGCAATGCCGGAAGCAATTCGGTTGACGGAGGAGGTGACTACAGGCGAGGCGCTAACCAAAGACACCCAGCCGACATGGTCGAGCACACCCGCCAATGAACTCCTCACATTATTGATGGACGCTTCCCACGGTGTTGTACAGACACAGGATTGAACTATCACCATCGACGATGGAAGGAAGGAGGATAAGGGGTGATATAGGTCGGGCATTGTCATGACAGAGAGGATGTGGAAGGGTGTTTTCGTGGATTGGGGGAATGTTGAGGCACTTTTTATCACGTTGCAGCGCAAGAGTATATTTCCTAGTCTATATCTATATCTATACCTACTTTTGTTACTACTAAAAAATAAATATTCTTAGTCCGTTATGTTGTTTTGTGCAAACACCCTTGAGGTTTTATCCAATAAACCCATGATCCTGTTTTTAGCGATTCGATGGCATTTTACATAAAGCCTCACAAGATTGTAAATAATGAACCTGCAATCCTAGACAAAGATAGATGCAAGTACTCGGGTATGAACTCGCCATCCTTCCCTTCAATCGCATGGGGCCACCAATTGAACTAGTTTGTGTAAGTGATCATGTAAAAGATTTGCTTTATAAATATCATTACCTCTGCGTATCTTATTTTTTTCATGCAGTTCCTTCCAACCACGTCCACTTTCCAATGTCACTATGTCAGGACAATTGTGCCACGCTTGCCAGCAACCTGCTGCCTTTACTCGTGCTTCACATCATGCGTAATCTCAGATTTGCAAACAAAAAAGCATGCAATTGACAAACCAGATGGGACACGATTCCAGCCACGTGCGGCCAATGCCACATTTGCTATTAACTTAAAGTAGTGTATGCGATTACTTTATTTAATTAAGAAATACAGTATAAAGCTGCACGTTTATTATAAAGAGTCCAAATCCTTCTTAATTGGATACACGAGTCTGAGTCCTACTTAGAGATGGCAACAATTTGTCATGCAAATACACCTTAATCTTTACCTATTTCTAACTCAATCTTAAGTGTTTGTTTCAATGATTAATGATTAAGCAGAGTTCTTTTGCACGTCATTTTTGGTAAGCTACTTTTTGTGCAATTAATCTGCTTGGAAGTCAGCTTTGCATCATGTATTTTTATTATCCATATCCATACCTAACTACTTTTTGTTTAATTAAGCTGTATTCCAAGTCATCCTCACATCAAGACTTCTATTATTAATTTCCGTCCCATATCCCTCAACACTTTTCTAAAAAGATAAGGATGTCCCACCTGCCTCTGCATGGCCGATATATACAGTCATTTTATTAAGTAATAAATCAGTAAGTTTGAAGCCTAACATCTGAAGCCGGAGGCCCCAATCAAGGCTCCTGCCTGTTGTGGGGCACACACCGGTCCGGCGCACTCTAAGAGACCACCGCTATCGTCTTCCATCGATACATCTTGAGAGCAGGTACTGACGCATCAACCTTGGTAGTTCTGCGGTCGACGCCACCACAACTCCAAAGAATGCCACCTCCCTACGCACGTCCAACATTATACATCTGTCGCTAAGACCATGTTGCACCGTGCCGTCGAGACGCCGCATCATCGATGCGTGACATGAGACGTTGATCCAACACAAAAACCGTCCACTGATCCCTCGAGCCAATGCACCCCTCCAAGAATGACGCCCCTAAGGAGGGAAAAAAAAGAGCGTCGTCATCATCCGATCGACTAATTAAGAGTTTCCCAGAGGTAAGGGTAGGAGTTGGGAGCTTCACCTCGATGATGGCTTCGTGAAGGAAAGGGCGCCAAGGGCATCACCATCATTTCCTACGACCATTGACAGAAATTAGGTTTTCACCCAAATTTGTCCCAAGAACATCCAGCCGAGAACCTCTGCATCTATGAGACCTCCTTGAAAGTCTCAGAGCTTGCTGCCCTGACGTTTCAACCGTGGTATTATAGGAGGATGCCACATGACCTTGGCAGGAACCTTCTTACCGGTGTGCTGACCCTCAACATCCCCAGGGTCATCTCTTCTGATCTTATAACGCAATGCACCGCATACCAGGCATGCGTTCAAATCCTCGTACGCACCGCGGTAGAGGATGCAGTCATTAGGGCATGCATGTATCATCTGCACCTCTAATCCTAGACGGCATAGAACCTTCTTTGCTTCGTACGTACTATCGGGCAATTCGTTATCCTTTGGAAGCTTCTTCTTCATTATTTTTAATAGCAAACTAAATTACTTGTCAGATACACCATTGTCTGCCTTCCATTGCTGCAATTCCAGTGTGGTACCAAGATTTGTGTTGTCATCTTCGCAATTTGGGTACAACCCTTTTTTCTGATCCTCTAACATGTGATTGAACTTCAGCTTCTCCCTTTCAGTTCCACATTATCTATGTACATCAACAATTACCCGGCAAAGATCATCATTGGGTACATCGTCTGGTTCCTCTTGATATTCAGCTTCCCCCATTGCAGCATCACCCTATTCAGGGGCGGGTAGTTGTCATCATCCTCTTCTTCTTCATTGTCTTCCATCATAACACCTCTTTCTGTGTGCTTGGTACAAACATTATAGTGTGGCATAAAACCCTTCTCAAGCAGGTGGAAGTGAAGGGTTTTAGAGTTGGAGAAAGCCTTCTATTCCCACAGACAGTACATGGACAATGCATATTAACATATTATGAATAGAGAAGTGAACAAATTAATAAAAATTCACCATCACATTGAAGCCAAAGTACAGTAGTGACCAAAATAAATACATAACGTTTATACATATTTCTCATAATTGAACAATATATAGATCTCGAGAGCATCTAATTAAAACATACATTGGAACTATAAAATTTAAATTCAACAATAAATGTGATCATCACCGCAACTAAAATACCAATTGATCCAACGGCATAATGATGCCAAGCCACAGTATGAATGGCATATTTTCTAATATTTCTAACCTTCAAGCGCATTGCATCCATCTTGATCTTGTGATCGCCGACGACATCGGCAACATTCCACTCCACTATCATATTCTCCTCTTCAACAATTTTTAATTTTTCTTTCAAGTATATCTTTTCTTTTTCAACCAAATTTAACTTCTCGACAAGAATTTCTATGTCGGTTGTAATTTTCGGTTCACATATCTCCTAGAATAAAAAACCTATGTCACATTGGTCGGCATAATTGTCATAAACACTAAATAAAAAAATAGTTATAAAAGATAATATATACCACATCCGAATCATAGACAGGACGACGGCCGATGGAGGCGGATACCAAAAGCATCGTACTATATACTAACAAATGAAAATAAAAGAAAGAAAATTACAAGTAAGAACTTTTTTATTTTAGAAAGAAGATAAGAAGAAGAGGCTAACCACGGTTGTGCCGGCGTCGAGATGGGCGCGGGCGATCGACGGTGGTGAGGACGAGGACGGGATAGGACGGACTGCTAAACCTAGACAAATCTTGAGGAAAATGGAGCTTGGATAAGGAGCTTCGAGAGGAGAAAGCTGAAGCGTGGCTCGGACATTCCATCGAACACCTCATGTTTATAGGAGGTGAGCTAGAGCACCACAAAGCTCTCCCACGACCGCCCAAAAAACAGAGCAGTCCACCACAAAGCTCGCGGGCAGGGGGTATATATAGGCCAACCATTAGTCCCGGATTGTGGCTGGAACCGGGACTTAAGGGCACCATTTGGTCCCGGTTCCAGACCCAAACCGGGACCGATGGTCGTGGGCCAAGAGTGAGGACCATTGGTCCCGGTTCGTGTCTGGAACCGGGACCATAGGGGTCAGACGAACCGGGACCAATGGCCCACGAGGTCCGGACGGCGCCCTAGCCTCACGAAACGGGACCGATGCCACCATGGGTCCTGGTTCGTGAGTGAACCGGGACTACAGGGATTTCAGCCCTGGACCGAAGCCCTGTTTTCTACTAGCGTCTACTAGTGATGTTTTATAGAGATAAAACAGCAAATAAGCGAGATGTATATCACCAAAAAGGGATGCACCAAACATGTGGCTGAGGAGTAAGAAATAAGGGGCTTCATACAAACACATTCCGCTAGAACACTTAGAGCATCTCCAATAGATGCCCTATTTTAGTCTTCTTGCCCAAAAAACCGCTTTTTAGGGCACCGATGGAAAAAAAACACACCTCCAACAGGTGCCTTAAGTGGTGCACAAAAAAGAGACAGCCCTACTCCATGTGCTTTATTTGGGGCTGAGAGGACCGCGCGGAGACGTGCCCTATCCTTTCCATTTCCGGGCGCGCGCACCCAACCGCTCTTCCTCCTCCCTCTCTCCACATACCGCCACCGCCTCAACCGGCCAAATCCGCTACAATCTCTCATATCCAGCCATCCTCCAACGCGCCAACACTCCCCAATCGCGTCCCCGCCGCCATGCCAAATCGCATCCGCCGCCGCTCGCAAACCATAGCCGCCATGCCCAAATCCCATCCTCTGCTGCCGCCACTCCCGAGCTCCCCTTCACCCAAATCGGGTTCGTCGCCGCCGCTCTCGTGCTCCCTAGCCTGATCCCGTGCTCCGCCCCCATCTGCCGCCGCTCCCTACCCCCGCACGCAAACCCTAGCCGTCGCCTCCTCCATGGCGCTGCCGAAAATACGAAGGCGAGCTTCGGCCACAAGGGTGTGCGGGTGAGAACCGTCGGACTGGTGGAGCATGAAGCTGCAGCACGAGAGCATGTGCTACTACCTCAGCACCTTCGACACCGCTGATTTGGCTGATCGGGCGTATGATGTCGTCGGGTGGCGGCTTGGCGTTCCCCGAGAGGAGCTCAAATTCCCGGACATCACCTCCCCGCAGGACGCCATCTTCGTCGGCTCCCCGATGAAGAACCGGGTGAAGACCCGGTTGGTTAAGAAGAAGGAGGAGCGGGCGAGGGTGATTGAGACCGACGAGGAGGCAGTGTCTTGGTTTTCTCGAGAGCATCCCGAGTACGTGCAGTACAAGCGCGAGTTCTTCTCGAAGCGCGAGATGGAGAAGAAGAAGAAGTTCGGCGAGGCTGGACCATCAACGGTTAAGACCGTGATCGAGTTAAGCTCCTCCTCCTTCGAGTGGACATCGGACGGATCATCTAATTCGTCGGATGAGTTTGAGTGTCCTACGTTGTGAACTCAAGTTCAAATGGATTTAAGTTATGTAGAACCGAGTTTAGGTTTATGAAATAGAGCTTAGAGTATGAAATTAAGTTCGAATGATGCTTTGTAGTTCGTATGTTTGAAACCGAGTCCAATGTTTGAGGGTCCAAAGTTCCCCCAACTCTGAAGAACCAATTCATTGAACGGTCGGGCCAGTTCCATGTCTGTAGTTGGAACCTTTAGCAATCAGGTCATTCTCAGCTTTGTCCCACAACGGACGGCCTTTGAGGTAGCCACCTGACAACGTGTGATGGTGATACTGCTTCATTGCAGCATTGTTCTTATTTCTCTCTAACATTTCCTTACTCTTGTCGAATGAGTTGTAGGCCACAAATGCGGGCCAGTGATCTCTAATCTTCTCAAATCGGCCAACCAATTCTGGAGTCTTCCCTTGGTCGACATACTTTCATTTCAACTCTTTCTTCCACCTCCCAAATAGTTCTGCCATCTTCTTAAGAGCACACGCCTTGACCAGTGGCTCTATAACTGGCTTATTCGGATCCTCCTCTGGCGGTAGGGTGAATTTTTCCTTCAACGCGGTCCAAAGATCATCTTTTAGCCTATCGGTGACATAATCACCTTCGGGGACGTTGTCGCCCTTAGGCTTATTCCATTGCTTGATGCTGATCAGGATGTTGTCCCTGACAATAGCTCCGCACTGAGCAGAAAATGCGTCCCTGGTCTGCTTGGGTTCAATCGGTTGGCCATCGTTTGACAGTTTTGTGATCGTGAACTTTTGATCCTTGCCCAACCTTCTCGTCGGGCCTCATCTCGTTACCAAAGTTTGGCTTGATCCCGACTTTTCAATAGCTCTCTCCTCCGTTCGGTAACCAGAGCCGTCATCATGGTCTCCTTCCTCCGGGATTCGGTAGTCACCGAAGCCATCATGATAATGTCCTTCCTCCTCCATTGTTTGATCACCGAAACCGTCATGATAATGTCCTTCCTTCGGGATTCGGTAGTCACCGATGTCGCTGAGCACAAATTCTACATTACTACCATCGCCGTGGATTATATCCCCCAAAATATCTTATTTTTCCTTGTCTCTTGGAATATCCATTGTTTCTGCAAATATTACAAAGTGAGGGATTCTTTTATACATATTCCCAAATACTAACATAAAAACTTAATTTGTAACTTAATCTAATCTAAATATTTTTATAATTTTCATAACTTTATTTGCTATTGAAACTGAATCTAATCTAAATATATTTTTTTAAATTATAACTTGTGTCACATTGGGGAGTTCAAAAATGTACCCAACATATTCTAATATGACTGTAATACATACACATGGACTCGCAATTAGACTACGTCTTCTCACACACATGGATTCGCAAATAGGGAGATGGAGAGATCGATCCACGTGCTACCGGTGCGTCGACGGGCGACGACGGCGGGGTTCGGAACGACGACGGGCGACGGGCGACTACGACGACGGCGATGGGCTCGGGGTCTACGGCAACGACGGCGACGGCGACGACGGGCGGCGATGGGCGACGACGACGACGATGATGGGATCGGGGGCCATGGTGACGGCGATGGGCTCAGGGACGACGGCGACGACGATGGGCTCGGGGACGACGATAGGCTCGGCGACGACGGCGACGATGATGGGCTCAGGGGCGACGACGACGGCGACAGCGACGACGACGGGCTCGGGAGCAACGGCGACGGCGATGGGCTCGGGACAACGATCGGCTCGTGAGCAACACGACATCGACGACGGGCTCATGGAGGAGGTGCGGGCCGGCGGCGACGGGCTCGGGTGCAACGACTACGAAGAGAGAACGGGGGGGAATGGAAGTTGGTGGAAATTGTGAAAACTCCCGCAATATACGAAGACCTGCGTTCCGGCTGGTGGATCAAACCGGGACCAAAGCACAGCTTTAGTCGTGGGTTGTTACACCAACCGGGACTAAAGGTCAAAATTTGACAACTCCCGCACTATATGCGAAACCTTTGGTTTCGGTTTGTGGCACCAAAAGGGACCAAAGCCACACTTCTGCTGGCCCAAAAGGGCGGGAAAAAGAGTACTTTCATACTGGTTGGTGGCTAGAACCGGGACAAAAGGTCCGTCGGGCGTCGACCCATTTGATATTATTCATACATTTACTGATTTGTGTTTTGAGCTAAATGACCCTTAAATTGAAAATCACTACAAATGAACTCTAAAAATGTTGAAAGTTGGCATGGTATAATCATTTCACGCACATAGCATGTGCTAAACAGTAGAGAGGGTTGCGGAAAAAACTGGATGCGCATCGTGTACAAAATAGACAATCTCTTTCGAAGTATTAGGGTTTCATACGAAAACTCATCTGTTACGATGGGATTTCATTTTTTGAACTTATTTGAACTCCAGACTTTTTGTGTGTTCAAAATACACCATTCAAAGACACATCATAAATTTTCAACTATTTTTGACTTCATTTGTTATTTTTCATGCATTTAGTGATTTTTTGAGCTAAATGACCCCTAAATTGAAAAGCATTACAAATGAACTCTGAAAATGTTGAAAGTTGGCATGGTATAATCATTTCACACATATAGCATGTGCTAAACAGTTGAGAGGGTTGCGGCAAAAACTGGATGCAAATCGTGTACAAAACAGACAATCTCTTTCTAAGCATTAGGGTTTCATACGAAAACTCATCTGTTAAAAAGGGATTTCATTTTTTAAACTTATTTGAACTCCAGAGTTTTTGTGTGTTCAAAATGCACCATTCAAAGACACATCATCAATTTTTAAATATTTCTGACTTTATTTGGTATTTTTCATGCATTTATTGATTTGTTTTTGAGCTAAATGACCCTTAAATTGAAAAGCACTACAAATGAACTCTGAAAAGGGTGAAAGTTGGCATGGTATCATCATTTCACCCACATAATATGTGCTAAAAAGTTGAGAGGGTTGCGGAAAAAAATGGATGCACTTCGTGTACAAAATGGACAATCTCTTTCGAAGTATGAGGATTTTATACGAAAAGTCATCTGTTACAATGGGCATTTCAATTCTTCACTTTTTCTTTGCTTTTGTTCCTTGCTTATTGCACCGTAACCATGGATAATATTCATCGTTTAACAGGGTGCCTGGATCAGCCTTGACTTTAAAGGGAAGAATTTCATGAAACTTTTCATAATCTTCAGACATGTTTGTCTTGCCCTCCAATCCCACGATGTCTCTTTTTCCTGAAAGAACTATGTGGCGCTTTGTCTCATCGTATGAAAACCAGCGCCACATCATTCACTAGGACGAATGGTTCCTCTACGTGCTTATGAAAACTTTGCTTTCTTATATTTTCTTTTTCTTGGTTTGGTAGACATGTCCTTCATATGGAAAACCAGCGCCACATCATTGGCTAGGACAAATGGTTCCTCTGCGTGCACAAGATTGTTCAAATCCACTGTTTTCATTCCGTACTGTGGGTCTATCTGTACCCCGCCTCCTGACAGATTGACCCATACTTGCAATGAAACAAAGGGACCTTCAAATCATGTCCATAGTCAAGTTCCCATATGTCCACTATGTAACCATAATATGTGTCCTTTCCCCTCCTGGTTGCTGCATCAAAGCGGACACCGTTGTTTTGGTTGGTGCTCTTTTGATCTTGGGTGATCATGTAAAATGTATTCCCATTTATCTCATACCCTTGGTAAGTCAATACAGTCGAAGATGGTCCCCTGGCCAACGAGTATAGCTCATCAGAAATAGTGTTGTCACACATGAGACATTTTTGCAACTAACAGCTGAAAGTCCTGATGTGTTCAAATGTAATCCAGACATTCTTGTGTTCATCGACATACGGTGTCGCCAAGGTAGAATTCTTTAGAACTGTGTAGTGTTCTTGATACCAAGAATGCCCGTCCGTACACATTATTGATTCCGCTCCTAGTGTGCCTTTTCCAGTCACTCTCCCATCATACCGCGATTGAGGGAGACCAATCTTCTTAAGGCCAGGAATGAAGTCAACACAAAATTCAATGACATCTTCTGTTTGATGGCCCATGGAGATGCTTCCTTCTGGCTTAGCGCGGTTACGAACATATTTCTTTAAGACTCACATGAACCTCTCAAAGGGGAACATATTGTGTAGAAATACAGGGCCCAAAACTATAATCTCGTCGACTAGACGAACTAGGACGTGTGTCATGATATTGAAGAAGGATGGTGGAACACAAGCTCGAAACTAACAAGACATTGCACCAAATCACTCCTTAACCTTGGCAGGATTGCTGGATCGATCACCTTCTCAGAGATTGCATAGAGGAATTCACATAGCTTCACAATTGCTAATTGAACGTTTTCCGGTAGAAGCCCCCTCAATGCAACCGGAAGTAGTTGTGTCATAATCATGTGGCCGTCATGAGACTTTATGTTGTGGAACTTTTTCTCTGTCATATTTATTATTCCCATTATATTCAACGAGAAGCCAGATGGGACCTTCATACTGAGCAAGCATTCAAAGAAGATTTCCTTCTCATCTTTGGTAAGAGTGTAGCTGGCAGGACCTTCATACTGCTCTGGATGCATGCCGTCTTTTTCATGCACACATTGATGTTCCTCCCATGCCACTGTTGTATCTTTTTTCTTCCCATACACTCCCAAGAATCCTATCAGGTTCACACAAAGATTCTTCGTCACGTGCATCACGTCAATTGGAGAGAGGACCTCTAGGTATTTCCAATCGGGTAGGTCCCAAAATATATATTTATTCTTCCACATGGGTGCGTGTCCCGCATCGTCATTCGGAACAAATAGTCCACTAGGACCCTTTCCAAAGATTACTTGTAAATCATTGACCATATCAAGTATGTGATCACGAGTACGGAGGGCGGGCTTCTTTTGGTGATCTGCCTCACCTTTGAAATGCTTTCCTTTCTTTCGACATTGATGGTTGGTCGGAAGAAATCGATGATGACCCATTTACACAATCTTCCAGCATTTGTCCAAATATATACTGTCGGTGTCATATAAACAGTGTGTGCATGCATAGTATCCCTTGTTTGTTTGTCCTGAAAGGTTAATGAGAGCAGGCGAATCGTTGATGGTTAGAAACAGCAACACATGTAGGTCAAATTCCTCCTGTTCGTTCTCATCCCACACACGTACACCATTTCCATTCCATAGCTGTAAAAGTTCATCAACTAATGGCCTTAGGTACACATCAATGTCATTGTCGGGTTGCCTAGGGCCTTGGATGAGCACTGACATCATAATTGTCGGGGGATAACCCTGGGGTAGGCTCATCGAGCCTAGTCCTTCATTTCCTGCCCAAAGGATATGACCAAGTACCGTTGCCCAAGGCCCAAGTCTTCTGGCCGGCTAGGCTGCACCTGCCGGCTAGAGAACGAGGCGGGCAACTCTCTGGCCGGCCAGGCAACCCCTACCGGCTAGAGGTGAGATGGCTACCTCTTCCTGACCGTCATGGCCAAGCCAGCCGGCTAGGAATGAGGCGGCCGTGCCCAAGCCGGCTAGCCAAGCAGGCTCGCTGGTCGGGAATCTCAGGTCACATCAGATCGTAGATCATGACGAGACCCTACTATTAAAGGTAGCTATGCGTCAGCAAAGGTACTGGATTGGAGTGCCCGGCAGGTACGAGCGTCGGCGGCCACACCGCTGACCTACCCTGCTCTGATCCATCACCTAGCATAGTGTCGGACCGTCAAACTCCCACTCCATTAATGCACCCGGCGTGGGGAACAGTGGAGGCGGTCGTACTATATATCTTCCCATGACGAATCTCGCTGGACGATGCCGGACGTACAACGCGTGCTCGGTGTCAACCTTACGCGAGAGCTTCATTGGCCAGCCGGCGGGTCCCACCACCAGACGAGACCATGCAGCTGGCGCGCCCCTCAAGCGACAAGACAAGACCCTCGTGGGCCCCCTGGCCAACCGGCGAGGCTGCCAGCCGGGTCCCACTCTTGTACCCTTTATCCATATTGTATTCTGGTGGGTTCGTCTATAAAACCCCCCGGTCACCCTCCATGCAGAGGGTCGGTCGAACAACACTTCGCACCCACCAACCACATAGAGAGAGGCAGAGACGAGCCGGCTGCTCCCCTTTTCCTCCTCCTCAACACAGCTCGAGGAGCAACCTTGTAATCCATCCATATACATCATACACTCCGGCAGTACTAGGGGTCTTATCTCTATGGAGAGCCATGAACCTGGGTACATCGTGCGCTCCATGCTTCTACCAACCTCGTCCCCAGCGCCCTCCATTGTCCCTTCGGTTCTCACCGACTTTAGCCTACCTATGGCATATGTTGTGAGTATTCACCAACATTTGGCGCCCACCTTGGGGCCGATCGCGGCATCGGCTGGATTTACACGCTGGGCGGGGCCCCGCACCTACACCACCGGATGCATCGCGTCCGGATCAATCTCCATGCCCGTGGAGCCTGCTTTTCATGAGGCAACACCGATGATGATCGACGCCCCCGTCCGCCATGCAGATTCGGACGAAGATTCCGATGACGAGGCGCTTCCTAGCATCGTCGTCGCTGCTATGGAGAACCTCAGCGTTCTCTTTAGCGACCTGCATCTCAACGACGGACCTTGCTACTTCGGTGGGGACTTCATCGTTGAGGCGCTATGCGCCAGCTTCAGCAGGCTCTCTATCGCTGAGATGCCTGCACATGACGTGTACCCCAGCAACGTACTCGTCTTGGACGGCCCTCCGTCGTCGGTGGGGTTCTTCACCCCGTACCATGTCGCCGCCGTATCCAACATCGTGGAGGTGATGGTTATCGGCGCAGGCACCAGCACGGCTCATGGCAAGGCGTCAGCGGACGCTGGTGAGCCTGCTGCTGTCATCGCTGATACTCTTCAGGACTCTCTCGCCTGCCTGAAGACACCCATCGCCGTTTCCGCAAACCCTAACGACGCTCGAGCCTCACTGGAGGAGGCTTGCAAGCATATCTTGGAGGAGAGCATTGTCGTCGCCTCGACAAAGCGTCGGATGGAGGCCACGCAGCGTGTGTATAACTCCGCATACGGCCTCACTCGGATTTTCGAGGGCATGAGCCGGCTTGGATTGGTCCACGGTCGCGGCCGGTTCATTGCTGAGATCTTAGGCGGCAACCAACCCACCTACGAGACACCTGCGGCCAACTTGCGAGCGGCGCAGGCGGCCATGGAAGAAATGTCAAGCTTGGAGGCCGAGGAGCGCGCCTTCCACGAGAAGCGGTTCAAGGATCTCCTTGACGCCGCCAACGAATAGCAGACGCGGCTTGACCCCGGTCAGGCCCAGTCAGAGTTTCCGGGACCCAACCCCGGAGCACGCCGCAACCCTAGCGGTCAGCACCACGCGGAGGGATATTCCTCGCATGGCACCTCCGGCCGGAGGGGCGAGGGAACTCAAGACCGGCGCTCCCAGCGCCAGAGCGAGCATACTTCGAGCACGCCTCGCGGAGGCGACGACGGCGACTCGGCGTGTGAGGTTCCTCGTCAGGGGGGACCCACGCTTCCGGTTCACGAGGTGCTTCACCACTCGCGGCTCGGATCCGCGCTCGCATTCCCCAGGGTGACCAGGACGCCCGCAGGCGTCTCATCACCCTGGCCCGGTCAGCCCTCCTGGAGGAGGACGGTCCCATCGGTCCGGCCTGCTTCGGCCCCCAGATCCGAGGGGAGCCATTCCCCCGAGGCTTCACCTTGCCTCGGGACACGCCCAAGTACAATGGGACTACCAAGCTAGAGGACTGGCTGATCGACTACACCACAGCCGCCGGCACCTACAAGCGCCCTGGCCGGCCTCGCGAGCTAGCCATGTGTGTCCAGAGGCCCAACGAACCCCTTCGCGACTACGTCACTCGATGGACGGAGCTCCGCAACTCCTGCGAGGGGTTGCATGAGGTATAGGCCATCCAGTACTTCATCGACGGCTGCCGAGACGGTACCCTTCTCAAGCACAAGCTTATGTGCTCCGAGCCCACCTCTCTAGCGGTGCTCATGGCCAAGGCGGACAAGTACGGCACGGCCGACTCGACGATGCGAGTCAAGGTGACCGCCTCAGACAAGGCTGTCCCCACACCAGCTACTCCCAAGCCGGCAGGGGACAGTCGAGGCGGCCAGAACAACAACAAGCGCAAGGCGGATCAGATGGATTCGCGCTGCAACAACAAGTTGGTAGCCAGCATGGAGGGCGAGACGTCGGCTCCTCGAGCCGGCCCTCAGCAGAAGCGTCCCAACAGGGGCAATGCAAACTAGCTGCCCAAGCAGACCTTCTAGCAACTGCTTGACGCCCCCTTCAAGATACATTCTGGGGCACATCCATCTACCCACACCCTTCGACAGTGCATCTTCGCACACTGGCTGTCGCAAGGGGATGGCCTGCCGGCTACCCCAGGTGTGCAGGTTGCGCCTCATGCACCGGCCCCTGGTCCTACTCCGGCTCCACCACCACCGCCTTGCAACGACGGTCGCCTCCACGACGACTACCCCCATCAAGACGGAGCATTCGTCGTCTTCACCAGTGAAGGCGACGACAAGCATAGCCTGCGCCAGAGACGGCGCGAGGTGAATGCCACGGTTCCCCCGGTCCCCCAATACATGCATTGGTCTGATAGGCCAATCACATAGAGCCGGGTAGACCATCCTGCGGTGATGCCCAACCCGGGCTTACACGCTCTCGTCCTCGACCCCACCTTTGCCTCCAAGAGGCTCACCTACCTGTTCTCCCGGGTGCTGGTCGACGGCGGCAGCAGCATCAACATCCTATACCTTGACACTCTCCTCAAGCTCAGGCTCAAGGAGACGGACGTCCTGCCGACCAACACTGTCTTCCACGGCATCGTGCCTGGGCAGTCCTGCTCGCCTATTGGCAAAATCCAGCTGGACGTCATCTTCGGTGACAAGGCTCACTTCCGCCCGAGAATCCATATGGTTCGAGGTAGTGGATCTCAGCAGCCCGTATCACGCGCTGCTGGGCAGACCGGCTCTGGCCAAGTTCATGGCTATACGGCACTACACCATTGCTGGCAACTACAAGAAGTCGCTCGAGTGCGCCCAAGATAGCAGCCGCCTCGCCGATGCCCTGGTGATTGTCGAGGAGAAGCGACAGATCGACCGGCTCGTGGCCCAGGCTACCGAGCAGCCGGCGATTCCTTCTCCTCCGTCCCAGTCGGCCGGCGAGGGCTCATTAAAGCCGGCCAAAGAGACCAAGCAGGTGCCACTCGACCCTGCCAACCCCAAGCAATGCGTCACCATCGGGGCTGACCTCAGCCCCAAATAGGAAGGCAAGCTCGTCGACTTCCTCCGTGAGAATCGGGACATCTTTGCATGGTCCCCCAAGGACATGCCGGGTGTTATGAGGAAGTACGCCGAGCACAAACTTCACGTGCGACCGGATGCAAAGCCGTTAAAATAACCTTTGCGCCGCTTCGCCGAGGGGAAGCGGCGCAGAATTGGAGAAGAAATTACCCGGCTCTTTGCAGCCGGCTTCATCATGGAGGTTTTCCACCCGGACTGGTTAGCTAATCTAGTCCTGGTGCTGAAAAAGAACAACACCTGTCGAATGTGTATGGACTACACTAGCTTGAATAAGGCCTGTCCAAAAGACCCTTTCGTGTTGCCTAGGATAGATCAAGTGATCGAATCCACTGCAGGCTGCGAACTGTTGTCGTTTCTGGATGCTTATTCAGGCTATCATCAAATCAAGCTAGATCCAGCTGATCGCCTGAAGACCTCCTTCATCATGCCCTTCGGGGCCTACTGCTACACCACCATGACGTTCGGTCTGAAGAACGCTGGTGCAACGTTCCAATGCTGCATGCAGCAGTGCCTACTGCCACAGATCGGCAGAAACATCCACATCTATGTGGATGACATCATCATCAAGACAAAGCAGCACTTCAGCCTCCTCGACGATTTGCGAGAGACGTTCGCCAACCTGCGCGAGTACAAGATCCGGCTCAACCCAGAGAAGCGCGTCTTTGGGGTTCCAGGCGGCAAACTCTTGGGGTACTTCATGTCCGCTCGTGGCATCGAGGCGAACACCGAGAAGATCGGCACCATCGAGCGGCTGGTGCCGCCGACTCGGATCTTAGACGTCTAGAAGTTCGTCAGCCGGCTCGGCGAGAAGGCCCTTCCACTCTACCAGCTCATGAAGAAGACGACAAAATTCGTGTGGAACGACCAGGCGGACGAAGCCTACCGCGACCTTGCTGCGGCAACAAAAGTCCTTCCCTGGCACGTAGGAATTCTTCTTGTTACTTCTCTGGTTTGCGTCGGTTTTTCCCTTGAAGAGGAAAGGGTGATGCAGCACAGGAGCAGTAAGTATTTCCCTTAGTTTGAGAACCAAGGTATCGAACCAAAAGGAGGGCCTCGTCAAGTCCAAAGTACCTGCGCAAACACAAACAAGCTTGCACCCAACGTTTCAAAGGGGTTGTCAATCCCTTCAAGATTGTTTGCAAAAGTAAGATCTGAAGGCGGAAAGTGCAACAAAGTGAAAAGTGTAAGGCTGAAAATATGGTGTGGAGTTGACCCTGGGGGCCATAGTGTTCACTAGAGGCTTCTCTCACAATAGCAAATATCACGGTGGGTGAACAAATTACTGTCGAGCAATTGATAGAACCGCGCAAGGTCATGACGATATGTGAGACAATGATCTAGCATATAGGCATCACGTCCGAGACAAGTAGACCGATACTTTCTGCATCTACTACTATTACTCCACACATCGACTGTTATCCAGCATGCATCTAGTGTATTGAGTTCATGATGAACAGAGTAACGCTTTAAGTAAGATGACATGATGTAGAGGGATAATCTCAAACCAATGATGAAAACCCCATCTTTTTACCCTTGATGGAAACAACACGATACGTGCCTCGCTACCCCTTCTGTCACTGGGTGAGGTCACCGCACGCTATGAACCCAAAACCAAGCACTTCTCCCATTGCAAGAATCATAGATCTAGTTGGCCAAACAAAACCAACAACTCGAAGAGAGTTACAAGGATATGAAATCATGCACATGAGAGATTAGAAGAAACTCAAATAAGATTCATAGATAATCTGATCATAAATCCACAATTCATCGAATCTCGACAAACACACCGCAAAAGAAGATTACACCAGATAGATCTCCGTGAAGATCGTGGAGAACTTTGTACTGAAGATCCAAGAGAGATAAGAAGCCATCTAATTACTAGCTATGGACCCGTAGGTCTATGGTGAACTACTCACGCATCATCGGAGAGGTCATGGTGCTGATGGAGAAGCCTTTCGTATCCGAATCCCCCCTCCGTCAGGGCACCAGGACGTGCCCCAGATGGGATCTTGCAGAGACAGAAGCTTGCGGCGGCGGAAAAGTGATTACGATGCTCCCCTGATTTTTTGGGGGAATATTTGGGAATTTATAGGTGCAAGATCTAGGTCAGGGGACCTCCAGGGGGCCCACAAGCCTGCATGGCGCGGCGCCCCCCTGGCCGCGGGGTGGGGGCTTGTGGGGCCCCTGGGGCTCTTCTGGCTTGGCCCCCAAGCTCTCCGATCTTCTTCCGTTCCAGAAAAAATCTTTTCGGGGATTTTCTTCCGTTTGGACTCCGTTTCAAAATCTCCTCTGAAAGGGGTCAAAAACATGGAAACAACAGGAACTGGCACTTGTCACTAAGTTAATAAGTTAGTCCCAGAAAATAAATAGAAGGCATGCAAAACATCCCAAGTTTGACAAGATAATAGCATGAAACCATGAAAAATTATAGATACGTTGGAGACATATCAAGCATCCCCAAGCTTAACTCCTGCTCGTCCTCGAGTAGGGAAGTGATAAAGAATTGTCTTTCACGTGGCATAGTTGTCCTTTGCAACTTCTTTCACGTGGCATGAATATTCAGATCCGTACAATTCGAAACAATAGTTTGCTATTGACATGAAAACAGTAATACTTGAAGCAAACTAGCAAAGTAATCATGAACTTTCAAAATAACAAGGCCAAAGAAAGTTATCCCTGTTGGAAATATGCCCTAGAGGCAATAATAAATTAGTTATTATTATATTTCTTTGTTCATGATAACCGTTTATTATCCATGCTATAATTGTATTGATTGGAAACACAATACTTGTGTGGATACATAGACAAAACACTGTCCCTAGTAAGCCTCTAGTTGACTGGCTCGTTGATCAAAGATGGTCAAGGTTTCCTGGTCATAGGCAAGTGTTGTCACTTGATAATGGGATCACATCATTAGGAGAATCATGTGATGGACTAGACCCAAACTAATAGACTAGCATGTTGATCGTGTCATTTTGTTGCTACTGTTTTCTGCGTGTCAAGTATTTGTTCCTATGACCATGAGATCATATAACTCACAGACACCGGAGAAATGCTTTGTGTGTATCAAACGTCGCAACGTAACTGGGTGACTATAAAGATGCTCTACAGGTATCTCCGAAGGTGTTCGTTGAGTTAGTATGGATCAAGACTGGGATTTGTCACTCCGTGTGACGGAGAGGTATCTCGGGGCCCACTCGGTAATACAACATCACACACAAGCCTTGCAAGCAATGTGACTTAGTGTAAGTTACGAGATCTTGTATTACGGAACGAGTAAAGATACTTGCTGGTAAACGAGATTGAAATAGGTATACGGATACCGACGATCGAATCTCGGGCAAGTAACATACCGAAGGACAAAGAGAATGACATACGGGATTATATGAATCCTTGGCACTGAGGTTCAAACGATAAGATCTTCGTAGAATATGTAGGATCCAATATGGGCATCCAGGTCCCGCTATTGGATATTGACCGAGGAGTCTCTCGGGTCATGTCTACATAGTTCTCGAACCCGCAGGGTCTGCACACTTAAGGTTCGACGTTGTTTTATGCGTATTTGAGTTATATGGTTGGTTACCGAATGTTGTTCGGAGTCCCGGATGAGGTCACGGACGTCACGAGGGTTTCCGGAATGGTCCGGAAACGAATATTGATATATAGGATGACCTCATTTGATTACCGGAAAGTTTTGGGAGTTACCGGGAATGCACCGGGAATGACGAATGGGTTCCGGGAGTTCACCGGGGGGGCAACCCACCCCGGGGAAGCCCATAGGCCTTGAGGGTGGCACACCAGCCCTTAGTGGGTTGGTGGGACAGCCCAAAGGGGCTCTATGCGCCAAGAAGGAAAAATCAAGAGAGAAAAGAAAAAAAAGGGAGGAGGTGGGAAGGAAGGAGGACTCCCTCCCACCATACCAAGTCCAACTCGGTTTGGGGGGGGAGTCCTCCCCCCTTTGGACTCGGCCGACCCCCTTGGGGCTCCTTGAGCCCCAAGGCAAGGTCCCCTCCCTCCCACCTATATATACGAAGGTTTTAGGGCTGATTTGAGACGACTTTTCCATGGCAACCCGACCACATACCTCCACGGTTTTTCCTCTAGATCGCGTTTCTGCGGAGCTCGGGCGGAGCCCTGCTGAGACAAGGTCATCACCAACCTCCGGAGCGCCGTCACGCTGCCGGAGAACTCTTCTACCTCTCCGTCTCTCTTGCTGGATTAAGAAGGCCGAGATCATCGTCGAGCGGCACGTGTGCTGAACGCGGAGGTGCCGTCCGTTCGGTACTAGATCGTGGGACTGATCGCGGGATTGTTCGCGGGGCGGATCGAGGGACGTGAGGACGTTCCACTACATCAACCGCGTTCACTAACGCTTCTGCTGTACGATCTACAAGGGTACGTAGATTACTCATCCCCTCTCGTAGATGGACATCACCATGATAGGTCTTCGTGCGCGTAGGAAATTTTTTGTTTCCCATGCGACGTTCCCCAACAGTGGCATCATGAGCTAGGTTCAATCGTAGATGTAATCTCGAGTATAACACAAAAAGTTTTTGTGGGCGGTGATGTGAGTTTTGCTGCCCTCCTTAGTCTTTTCTTGATTCCGCGGTATTGTTGGATCGAAGCGGCTCGGACCGACATTACTCGTACGCTTACGAGAGACTGGTTTCATCGCTACGAGTAACTCCGTTGCTCAAAGATGACTGGCGGGTGTCAGTTTCTCCAACTTTAGTTGAATCGGAATTGACCGAGGAGGTCCTTGGATGAGGTTAAATAGCAATTCATATATCTCCGTTGTGGTGTTTGCGTAAGTAAGATGCGATCCTACTAGATACCCATGGTCACCACGTAAAACATGCAACAACAAAATTAGAGGACGTCTAACTTGTTTTTGCAGGGTATGATTGTGATGTGATATGGCCAATGATGTGATGTGATATATTGGATGTATGAGATGATCATGTTGTAATAGAAATATCGACTTGCACGTCGATGGTACGGCAACCGGCAGGAGCCATAGGGTTGTCTTTATACAAACTTTTGTGCTTGCAGATGCGTTTACTATTTTGCTAGGATGTAGCTTTAGTAGTAATAGCATGAGTAGCATGACAACCCCGATGGCAACACATTGATGGATGATCATGGTGTGGCGCCGGTGACAAGAAGATCGTGCCGGTGCTTTGGTGATGGAGATCAAGAAGCATGTGATGATGGCCATATCATGTCACTTATGAATTGCATGTGATGTTAATCCTTTTATGCACCTTATTTTGCTTAGAACGACGGTAGCATTATGAGGTGATCTCTCAATAAAATTTCAAGACGAAATTGTGTTCTCCCCGACTGTGCACCGTTGCGACAGTTCGTCGTTTCGAGACACCACGTGATGATCGGGTGTGATAGACTCAACGTTCACATACAACGGGTGCAAAACAGTTGCACACACAGAACACTCGGGTTAAGCTTGACGAGCCTAGCATGTGTAGACATGGCCTCGGAACACACGAGACCGAAAGGTCGAGCATGAATCGTATAGTTGATATGATTAGCATAGAGATGCTTACCACTGAAACTATTCTCGACTCACGTGATGATCGGACTTGAGATAGTGGATTTGGATCATGTACCACTCAAATGACTAGAGAGATGTACTTTTTGAGTGGGAGTTCTTAAGTAATATGATTAATTGAACTAATTGTAATGAACATAGTCTAATGGTCTTTGCGAATTACGATGTAGCTTGCGCTATAGCTCTACTGTTTTTATATGTTCGTAGAGAAAATTTAGTTGAAAATTGATAGTAGCAAAACTTTGCAGACTGGGTGTGTAAAACCAAGGATTGTCCTCGTTGCTACACAGAAGGCTTATGTCCTTAATGCACCACTCGGTGTGCTGCACCTCGAGCGTCGTCTGTGGATGCTGTGAACATCCGACATACACGTTTCTGATGACTACACGATAGTTCAGTACAAAATACTTAATGGCTTAGAGGCAAGGCGCCGAAAACGTTGTAAAACGTCACGGAACATAAGTGATGTTCTAAAGAGATGAAATTGTGATTTCATGCTTGTGCCCTTGTTAAGAGGTACGAGACCTCCGACAAGATTCTTTGTCCACAAAGTAAAGGAGAAAGGCTCAATCGTTGAGCATGTGCTCAGATTGTCTGAGTACGAAAATCGCTTGAATCAAGTGGGAGTTAATCTTCAAGATGAGATGGTGATGGTTCTCCAAAGTCACTGCCACCAAGTTGTGAGAGCTTCGTGATGAACTATAACATATCAAGGATAGATACAATGATCCTTGAGCGATTCGCGATGTTTGACACTGCGAAAGTAGAAATCAAGAAGGAGCATCAATAGTTGATGGTTTGTAAAACCACTAAGTTTCAAGAAAGGCAAGGGCTAGAAGGGATACTTCGTGAAACGGCAAAACAGTTGCTGCACTAATGAAGAGACCCAAGATTAAACCCAAACCCGAGACTAAGTGGTTCTGTAATGAGGGGAACAGTCACTGAGGCGGAGCAACTCTAGATACTTGGTAGATAAGAAAGCTGGCAAAAGTCGAAAGAAGTATATTTTATATACATGATGTTGATGTGTACTTTACTAGTACTCCTGGTAGCATGAGGGTATTGGATACCGGTTCGGTTGCTAAGTGATTAGTAGCACGAAATGAAAGCTACGGCATAAACGGAGACTAGCTAAAGGCGAGGTGACGATACGTGTTGGAAGTGTTTCCAAGGTTGATATGATCAAACATCGCACGCTCCCTCTACCATCGGGATTGGTGTTAAACCTAACTAATTGTTATTTGGTGCTTGCGTTAAGCATGAACATGATTGGATCGTGTTTATTGCAATACGGTTATTCATTTAAAGAGAATAATGGTTACTCTATTTTCTTGAATATTCACCTTCAATGGTTTATTGAATCTCGATCATAGTGTTACACATGTTCACAATATTGGTGCCAAAAGATACGAGTTAATGATGATAGTACCATTTACTTGTGGCGCTGCAGCTTGAGTCATGTTATTATAAATTGCATGAAGAGGCTCCATGCTGATGGATCTTTGTACTCACCTGATTTCGAATCACTAGTGACATGCAAATCATACCACATCAGCAAGGCCTTGTTTTCATTGAGATGAAACAAGATAGTAACTTGTTGGAAGTAATACATTTTGATGTATGCAGTCCAATGGGTGCTGAGGCACGCAGTGCATATCATTGTGTTCTTACTTCAATGATGATTTGAGTAGATACTAGAGTATTTACTTAATGAATCACAAGTCTGAAATATTGAAAAGTTCAATTCTGTTTCGGAGTGAAGTTCGTCGTAACAAGAGGATAAACTGTCTACGATATGATCATAGAAATGAATATCTGAGTTACGAGTTTTGGTACGCAGTTAAGACAATGTGGAAATTGTTTCGCAGTTCATGCCACCTGGAACATCATAGTGTGATGATGTGTCTGAACGTCATAGCCACGCACTATTTGGTATGGTGCATACTATGGTGTCTCTTATCAAATTACCACTATCGTTTATGGGTTATGCATTAGAGACAACCACACTCACTTTAAATAGGGCACCACGTATTTCCTTTGAGATGACACAGTATAGACTGAGGTTTAGAGAAATCTAAACTGTTGTTTCTTGAAAGTTTGGGGTTTCGACACTTATGTGAAAAAGTTTCAGTCTGATAAGCTCAAACCCAAAGCGGATAAATGCATCTTCATAGGATATCCAAAACAGTTGGGTACATCTCCTATCTCAGATCCGAAAGCAAAGTGTTTGTTTCTAGAAACGGATCCTTTCTCGAGGAAAGGTTTCTCTCGAAAGAATTGAGTGGGAGGGTAGTAGAACTTGATGAGGTTATTGAACCATCACTTCAACCAATGTGTAGCAGGGCGCAGGAAGTTGTTCATGTGGCGCCTACACCAATTGAAGTGGAAGCTGATGATGATGTTCATTGAGCTTCGAATCAAGTTACTACAAACCTCGTAGGTCGACAAGGTCGCGTACTGCTGCAGAGTAGTACGGTAACCCTGTCTTGGAGGTCATGTTGTTAAGCAACAGTGAACCTACGAGTTATGGAGAAAGCAATGGTGGGCCCAGATTCCGACAAATGGCTGGAAGCCATGAAATCCGAGAGAGGGTCCATGTGTGAAAACAAAGTGTAGACTTTGGTAGAACTACTTGATGGTCATAGGACTATTGAGTAAAATGGATCTTTAAAAGAAGACAGACGATGATGGTGATAAATCACTATTAAGAAAAGCTCGACTTGTCGCAAAGATGTTTTCGACAAGATCAAACAGTTGACTATGATGAGACTTTCTCACTCGTAGCGATGCTAAAGGTCTGTTGGAATTATGTGAGTAGTTGCTGCATTATTTATGAAATATTGCACGTAGGATGTCAAAACATTGTTTCCTCGACGGTTTCCTTGAGCAAACATTGTATGAGATACAACCATGAGGTCTTCTGAAGGATACTAACAAGTATGCAAACTCCAGCGATCCTTCAATGGACTGGTGCAAGCATCTCGGAGTTGGAATAAGCACTTTGATGAGATGATCAAAGATTTGGGTGTGTACAAGGTTTATGAGAAACTTGTATTTCCAAAGAAGTGAGTGGGAGCACTATAGAATTTCTGATAAGTATATGTGGTTGACATATTTTGGATCAGAAGTAATGTAGAATTTCTGTAAAGCATACAAGGTTGTTTGAAAGGAGTTTTCAAAGGAATACCTGGATTGCGCTACTTGAATGTTGAGCATCAAAGATCTGTGGAGATAGATCAAAAGCGCTTAATGAAAGTTTCAATAAGATGCATGCCTTGACAAGTTTTGAAAGAGTTCAAAATAAGATCAGCAAAGAAGGAGTTCTTGGTTGCGTTGTGAGGTGTGAATTTGAGTAAGACTCAAAACCCGACCCCGGCAGAATAAAGAGAATAGACGAAGGTCGTCTTCTATGCCTTAGCCGTAGAATCTGAAGTATGCCATGTTGTGTACCGCACCTGATGTGTGCCTTGACTCAAAGTCTGTTGAGAGGTACAAAGAGTGATCCATGATTGAATCACTAGCAGCGGTCAAAATTTATCCTTGGTAACTAATGGACTAAGGAATTTTCTCGATTATGGAGGTGGTTAAAGAGTTCGTCGTAAAGGGTTAGGTCGATGCAAGCTTTGACACTAATCCGAATAACTATGAGTAGTGAAACGGATTCGTATAGTAGAGTAGATATTTGGAGTATTTCCGAATAGCACATAGTAGCAGCATCTATAAGATGACATAAAGATTTGTAAAGAACACACGGGTCTGAAAGTTTCAGAACCGTTGACTAAAACCTCTCTCACGAGCAAGACGTGATCAGACCCCATAACTATATGGGTGTTGGATTCGTTGGAATCACATGGTGATGTGAACTAGATTATTGACTCTAGTGCAAGTGGGAGACTGTTGGAAATATGCCCTAGAGGCAATAATAAATTAGTTATTATTATATTTCTTTGTTCATGATAATCGTTTATTATCCATGCTATAATTGTATTGCTTGGAAACACAATACTTGTGTGGATACATAGACAACACACTGTCCCTAGTAAGCCTCTAGTTGACTGGCTCGTTGATCAAAGATGGTCAAGGTTTCCTGGCCATAGGCAAGTGTTGTCACTTCATAATGGGATCACATCATTAGGAGAATCATGTGATGGACTAGACCCAAACTAATAGACATAGCATGTTGATCGTGTCATTTTGTTGCTACTGTTTTCTGCGTGTCAAGTATTTGTTCCTATGACGATGAGATCATATAACTCACGGACACCGGAGGAATGCTTTGTGTGTATAAAACGTCGCAACGTAACTGGGTGACTATAAAGATGCTCTACAGGTATCTCCGAAGGTGTTCGTTGAGTTAGTATGGATCAAGACTGGGATTTGTCACTCCGTGTGACGGAGAGGTATCTCGGGGCCCACTCGGTAATACAACATCACACACAAGCCTTGCAAGCAATGTGACTTAGTGTAAGTTACGAGATCTTGTATTACGGAACGAGTAAAGAGACTTGCTGGTAAATGAGATTGAAATAGGTATACGGATACTGACGATCGAATCTCGGGCAAGTAACATACCGAAGGACAAAGGGAATGACATACGGGATTATATGAATCCTTGGCACTGAGGTTCAAACGATAAGATCTTCGTAGAATATGTAGGATCCAATATGGGCATCCAGGTCTCGCTATTGGATATTGACCGAGGAGTCTCTCGGGTCATGTCTACATAGTTCTCGAACCCGCAGGGTCTGCACACTTAAGGTTCGACGTTGTTTTATGCGTATTTGAGTTATATGGTTGGTTACCGAATGTTGTTCGGAGTCCCGGATGAGATCACGGACGTCACGAGGGTTTCCGGAATAGTCCGGAAACGAAGATTGATATATAGGATGACCTCATTTGATTACCGGAAGGTTTTCGGAGTTACCGGGAATGTACCGGGAATGACGAATGGGTTCCGGGAGTTCACCGGGGGGGCAACCCACCCCGGGGAAGCCCATAGGCCTTGAGGGTGGCACACCAGCCCTTAGTGGGTTGGTGGGACAGCCCAAAGGGGCTCTATGTGCCAAGAAGGAAAAATCAAGAGAGAAAAGAAAAAAAGGGAGGAGGTGGGAAGGAAGGAGGACTCCCTCCCACCAAACCAAGTCCAACTCGGTTTGGGGGGGGGAGTCCTCCCCCCTTTGGACTCGGCCGACCCCCTTGGGGCTCCTTGAGCCCCAAGGCAAGGTCCCCTCCCTCCCACCTATATATACGGAGGTTTTAGGGTTGATTTGAGACGACTTTTCCACGGCAGCCCGACCACATACCTCCACGGTTTTTCCTCTAGATCGCGTTTCTGCGGAGCTCGGGCGGAGCCCTGCTGAGACAAGGTCATCACCAACCTCCGGAGCGCCGTCACGCTGCCGGAGAACTCTTCTACCTCTCCGTCTCTCTTGCTGGATCAAGAAGGCCGAGATCATCGTCGAGCTGCACGTGTGCTGAACGCGGAGGTGCCATCCGTTCGGTACTAGATCGTGGGACTGATCGCGGGATTGTTCGCGGGGCGGATCGAGGGACGTGAGGACGTTCCACTACATCAACCGCCTTCACTAACGCTTCTGCTGTACGATCTACAAGGGTACGTAGATTACTCATCCCCTCTCGTAGATGGACATCACCATGATAGGTCTTCGTGCTTGTAGGAAATTTTTTGTTTCCCATGCGACGTTCCCCAACAATCCCGACAAAATTATATAGTCTGGCTATGCTCCATCATCCTCACACAACTAATGCAAATCATGCACAACCCCGGAATTGGCCAAGTAATTGTTTTCGCACTCTTACTTTCTCAAACTTTTTATAACTATCACGCAATACATGAGCGCGAGCCACGGATATAGCACTATAGGTAGAATAGAGTGTGTTGGTGGTTGTGAGACAAAAAGGAGGAGATGGTCACATTAACTCGGCATATCAATAGGCTATGGAGATGCCCATTAACAGATATCAACGTGAATGAGTAGGTATTGCCATACAAAAGATGCACTAGAGCTATAAGTATGTGAAAGCTCTAGGGAAAACTAGTGGGTGTGCATCCAACTTGCTTGCTTACGAAGACCTAGGTCAATTTTGAGGAAGCCCATCATTGGAATATACAAGCCAAGTTTTAAAACGAAGATTCCCACTAGCATATGGTAGTGAAAAAGCAAGAAGCTCTCAATCATGAAGAACATGGTGCTATTATGAAGCACAAGTGTGGAAAAAGATAGTAGCATTGTCCCTTCTCTCTTTTTCTCTCATTTCCCCTTTTTTGGGCTCTTAGGCCACTTTTTTTCTTTTCTCTCTTTTTGTTGGGCTCTTTGGCCTCTTCTTTTTTTCCTCACATGGGACAATGCTCTAATAATGATGATCATCACACTTTTAGTAACTCAAAGCTCAAAAATCACAATGATGATGACTCCATAGGAAATGCCTCCGGCAATGTACCAGCATGTGCAACGATCTAGTATGATCATGCAATGGCAATACGATAGTGACGGCACAAGTCATGAGATCGAACTGTGGTGGTTGCATTGCAATATATCTCGAAGTGGCTATGAAAATGCCATAATAGGTAGGTATGGTGGCTGTTTTGAGGGGGGAATTTGGTGGGTTTGTGCACCGACGAGAATTGCGCGGCACTAGAGAAGCTAGCAATGGTGGAAGGTGAAAGTGCATCTATACCATGGACTCAACATTAGTCATAAAGAACTCACATACTAGTTGCAAAAGTTTTTATTAGTAATCAAAACAAAGTGCTAAACGCATACTCCGAGGGGAAGGGTTGGTAGGTGTAAACCATCGCGCGATCCCGACCTCAACACAAAGGATGACAATCAATAGATCAATTATGCTCCGACTTCCTAACATAGCGGTTCACCATACGTGCATGCTACGGGAACCACTAACTTCAACACAAGTATTTCTAGATTCACAACACCCTACTAACATCACTCTCAATATTACCGAATCCGTGTCTCAAAACTAATTGAGAGGAATCGAAACTTCTCTTTCTACTCAAGGCACATGAAGATGGAGGTTTTTGCATCCTCTTTGGGTACCTAGCACATGGGACTTCTTTCATAGCATAAGCCAACTACCAAATCACGCACCGTCATGCTCTAAGGATAGGGTGAAGCACAAGAGCAAAAGTGTCTAGCTCAAAAGATATAAGTGAAGTACTAGAGCAAAAGTATCTAGCTCAAAAGATATAAGTGAAGCACTAGAGCCAAAGTATCTAGCTCAAAAGATATAAGTGAAGCACAATGAGCATTCTAGCAAAATCACGATGAGTGCATGTTTCTCTCTCTCTCAAAAAGGTGTGCAGCAAGGATTATTGTGACACAACAAAAAGAAAAGACTCCTATAATACAAGACGGTCCAAGGAAAACACATATCATGTGGTGAATAAAAATATAGCTCCAAGTAATGTTACCGATGGATTGAAGACGAAAGAGGGGATGCCTTCCCGGGGCATCCCCAAGCTTAGGATTTTTGGTGTCCTTGAATTTGGCTTGGGGGGCCTTGGGCATCCCTAAGCTTAAGCTCTTTCCACTCCTTATCTCTTTGTCCATGAGAACCTCACCCAAAACTTGAAATCTTCACAACACAAAACTTACACAGAAACTTGTGATAACATTAGTACAAGAAAACAAACTACCACTTCTTTTGGTAATGTAGGAAACTTGAATTCCATCCATATTGATGATAGGCTACTGTATTTAAACTTTTCCATGGCTAGTACCCCCCGATACTAACCATAGTTTCATCAAAACAAGCAACCAACTCAACAAAAACAGAATCTGTCAAAAACAGACCAGTCTGTAGCAATCTGTATACTTCCTAAACTTGTGGTACCTCAAAAAATCTGAACAATTACGAAGGTCTGGGGTAAAATCATATAAATCAGCAGAAAAAAGAATCAACTCAAAAGCTCTTTGTGAATAAAAATGAAAAATCATCTCGTGAGCGAAAAGTTTCTGTATTTTTCCAGCAAGATCAAACAACCATTACCAAGACCAATCATAAAGGTTTTGCTTGGCTCAAACACACAAAGAAACACAAAAAACACAATCACAACAGAATTTTGAAAGTGTGGACGAAACAAAACACAAAGAAAAATGATAAATTCATTGGGTTGCCTCCCAACAAGCGCTATTGTTTAATGCCCTTAGCTAGGCATAGTAGCGATAGAATCACGTATCGTCTTTCTTGCTAGATGATTCACCACTACATTTAGGAACAAATACAGGCTTGGTGATTTTATTGTGGGCAAGATTGGGAGTATTCGGCACGGCGGCAAAAGTCACTAGTGGGGACGGGGCCTTTAGCCCCGGCCCGTAAGGGGCTTTAGTCCCGGTTCACCAACCGGGACTAAAGGGGCGGGACTAAAGGCCTAACCTTTAGTCCCGGCCCTGTTACAAGACGGGACTAAAGGTGCTCCACGTGGGCGCCTCGTAGCGCCCCAGGGGCAGGACCTTTAGTCCCGGTTCGTTACACGGGCCGGGACTAAAGAGTTTCAGATTTTTCTTATTTTTGGGTTTTTTTTAATGAAGTTATTTTTGGGTTTTAGGGTTTTAGGGTTTAGGTGTTCGGGAGATTAACGTGATGCCTCGTTTGGTGTTCGGGAATTAGTTTTCATATAATTTAAATAGAAATAATTATGCATATATATATATATATAAGATTAACTTATCTTACAAGCGAGCATATATATGCAATTATATGGAGATCTGAATTATCGGGACTAGAGCCCGTCTATTCGATTACATGGACGAACATCAGTAATGGCCCCTAGCTACACTAAATCATCCTTTGTCATCTATAGCTTCCGTTCTCAGAAAGGTCACAAGCTCCTCTGCAACAGCAATCGCGCGTTGCTCTAGTAGGACCTTCGTCGTGATGGCCATGTACTATATAAGAAGAGGAGATGAATATGAATATCAATCATGATAACAAAGAATGACGGGAAAAAATAGAGGTGTGAATGTTCATTGCTTACGTCGAATCTGTGATCCTTGTGCTCAGAGGTAAACGTGTGAATGGTCTCGCAAACATAGTATCCGCATAGATGCGTTCCCCGTGGCTGTTGGTCGCACTTTACGAGAATAGATTATATATAATCAAAATAATAATCTAGCATCATAAATGTATTGAAAATAGAAGTATATCATACTACTACTTACCTGAGCCGCTCTAAAGGTCAGCTTCTCAGGAAAGTTACCGGGAGTCATGCACTTGAAACGCTTACAAACCCTGCCCGACAAGGATAATTATCTGCTAAGTTTTTCATTAATTGATATATCAGAAAATCATCGAAAGAGACCGATAGAGCGCAAGAATGATTGAAATTACCCTTGGAGCATGTCCTGCAGGCTTTGGAACTGTTCCAAGGGTCTCGATAATGGGTCGAAGGCATCAACTCTTCCCTTATCAATTTGAATGTCCTACAGAATCCAATGGAAGCTGCACATGTGTGTATATATATATATATATATATATATATATATATATATATATATATATATATGTCAGTAACTTATCAATTACACTTATAAGTGAATGGACACAACAGAGTAAAGACCCTCACCTGAAGTTGTATGGAAACAGTATGTGGTCACAGAAATTTTGATCTGTTAGAAACCTTAGAAGGTTTTCCTCCGTCTCCTTGGGTTTATCAGTTAGCGTCACTATATGTATTTTATCTGGGTCAATAAACCCAATATTTAGGATGTTCTTACTTTTACAATCCAGAATCTTCATTCTGCATAATAGAGTACAAGTTATATATAGACAATGAATTGAAATAACTAAACAAGTTATATGTAGACAACGAATTGAAAAACTTACAAACAATAGCAACTCATAAGCGATTTGTCGAGGGCGTCGCCATTGTACATCTGGAAGAATTCATCAAAGTCGATATGGATTTCTTCGGGGCGGCCATAGCACTCCCGTGGGACACTCAGCACGATCATCGTTCTCACATTCTTTGATTCACTTAAGTACCATTGATGCAAGTAACGCATATTTGTTGGGAGATCATCTTTGCTGACCAAAGGCTCTCCCATGACAAACTGTGGCTTAGGGGCTACCACAGCCTTGGGTATCCTGTGATCTAGGGAAGCCAGAAAATCTTCAACCGAGACACCACATTCAGCCGCCCACTTCTTTGCTATTTCAAAAGCTTGCCCCTGCACCGGAGGGGGAACATTCTCGGTTAACACCTTGAGGGGTGGGATCAAGTGTTTGGCCTGTTGTCCAAGCTGAGGAACGTCTGATTTTTTCTTGCTTGTAGTTGAACTTGATTTGCTCCCACTTGCACTTGCACGAGATCTGCTCTTTTTCACTTCCTTCTGCAATGTGCGTGTATAGTCATCATGCTTATGGTGTAAGTCATACTGTGATGGAAGGGTCGTGAAGTATTTTGCAAATGCTATTTGCTTCTCAGTGTATTCCGGGCGGGGCTCGGGTTCCTTCTTTTTCATCTGCGCATCGTGATGTTCCTTTGCTATCCTGGCACTTTCCTCGGGGGTACGATCATAAGGTCTGATAGGAAGATTAGCATGACGTACCTTTGGGAGGGGCGGCCATTTGCGCTTTGGAGGGCTCCGTCACTTAGGAATCGTCGGGGGAGCGTTCTTGGTGGCACGCTCCCGCTTAGTATCCGGAGCGGGCGGCAGCGGAGACGGACGACCCAAGTCCGGCGGTGGTGATCGAGATGGACTCGTGTTGTGCTGGCCGACGTCATGTGGAGGGCTTGGAAGTGATCTGCTCTTTTTCACTTCCTTCTGCAATGTGCGTGTATAGTCATCAGGCTTATGGTGTAAGTCATACTGTAATGGAAGGGTCGTGAAGTATTTTGCAAATGCTATTTGCTTCTCGGTGTATTCCGGGCGGGGCTCGGGTTCCTTCTTTTTCATCTGCGCATGATGATGTTCCTTTGCTATCCTGGCGTTTTCCTCGGGGGTATGATCATAAGATCTGATAGGAAGATTAGCATGACATACCTTTGGGAGGGGCGACCGTTTGCGCTTTGGGGGGCTCCGTCGATTAGGAATCGTCGGCGGAGCGCTCTTGGTGGCACGCTCCCGCTTAGTATCCGGACCGGGCGGCGGCGGAGACGGACGACCCAACTCCGGCGGCGGTGATCGAGATGGACTCGTGTTGTGCTGGCCGACGTCATGTGGAGGGCTTGGAGGTAATGGAGGTCTAGGTGACCTGCGACGACTCGAAGGCAGTGTTATCCTTGGGGCCGATCCTGGAAGCTTGATGTAGTTCTTGTCCCATAGGATGACTCCACCCAGTACTTCTTCGAGTGTCCTCTCATCTTCGGGTCCAGCTATGTCGAGCTCCATATCATGAAACCCCGCCAGGATTTCATCCACCCCGACTTTAGCAAAGCCAGCTAGAATCTCACGGCCATGCCAGCGTGCATCAGGGCCAGAAGGTAAAGCTTGTCCGACGGCCACCTTCATGGATATGTTCTTGAATTTCTGATGGAGTTCACATGATGTTGAATCCTTGATTCCATCCACGGGGTAGCCGAGACCGCCCTCTATCATTCTTCGTGCATCGTCGGGCGGGGCCTCAGATTCAGCCACACTGCTTTTCCGCTTAGATGGGGCGCCGGTAATATCAAGTGCAGGATCTTCCTGGCGCGCTACTCCTCTAAGATCATCAATCTACTTCTGTTGCTCGTTAATCCTGGCAAGCAACTGGTTGAGCTTGTCATTCTCCTCATCCTACTGCCACTTCCTTGCTCTCTCTCGGCTTCTGTAAGTGTCTTGGTCTCTGGCAAACCCAAGCCACCACAGGTAAGAAGGACCGAAGCCTCGCGTTCGTCCTCCATGTTCGTCATTGCCGAGGACCAGTGTGAGAAAATCGTTCTCTCTATCTGCAGTGAACTTTCTTTTTCCCTCCTTAATTTCTTTCACTATCCTTTTCCAATTCTCCCTTGGTATCCTAAGACCGTCACTGCAGATGAGGTCCCCTGTTTTTTCGTCGTACGAACCACCATGCGCAAGGAACCAATTTCTTTCTCTCAATTCCCACTCATCACGGAGTGGTTCAGGTACGATGCCATTATCTAGCAGATCTTGCTCTTTCTTATCTCACTTTGGTATGGGAGTCTCATAGCCCCCTGGCCCCAGCTTGTGGTGATATTTCTTCTTGTCGGCATTTATCTTGTTCTTTTCTGATAATGCCTGGGCATCTTCTGACTCCTTGTACTCTTGAAATGCTTTCCAGTGATTCGCCTGCTTGGCTAGATACCCCTCGAATACTGGCACTTTCTTTGTCTTCAGATAGTTTTTCCATAGCTTCTTCTTCCAGCTACGGAACAGTTCGGCCATCTTCTTTAGAGTCCACTGCTTGACTTTGGCCCTCAGTTTGTCTGCGGCGTCTTCATTCTCACATTCTGGCAGGTTGAAATGTGACATGAGATCATTTCAAAGATTATCTTTGTACCTTTCGGCGACATAATCACTATCGGCTGCCCCTTTGCGCTTGTTCCACTCCCGAACGCTGATTGGGATGTGATCCCTAACGAGAACTCCGCATTGCTTCCTGAATGTGTCAGCAGCATTCTTAGGAAGCTTGGGTTCGCCCGTAGGCAATATCACCTCAAAGGTGTAATGCGTCCGTGCATCCAACTTTCTAGTCGGGCCTCGTTTCGTAGCTTTGCTCGATGTGGAGGCCTAAGAGGGAGAAACATTCGTCAAATGAATGTTTATGTATACAATATAGAGCTATCTCCAATATTTTTCACATATTACAAGTGATTGTCGAACTTCATATGTATACCTCGCCGGACTTTATTATTTCTTCACCGGCTTCTCCACCGGCTTCTCCATCAGTGGAGCTATCACCTTCTCCGTCATTGGACCTATCTCCTGCCCCATCGGCTTCATCTTCGCGTCGCTCAACCTCCATTCCATATACGGAGGGGTTTAGATATGACGACGGAGATTCAGCTGGTTCAACGTCGGAGCCGTCTTTGATTATATCTCCGAGAAGTTCTTCCTCTTCGAGGTTCCTGATATGTGGATCCATAGTTCTGCAAAAAAAAACGGACATTTGATTAACTAATAAACTAACAAACTATATAAGAGGGGTTGGAAACTTCGAAGTGTCGTTTTATGTAGGAGGACCTTTAGTCCCGGGTCATGGCTAGAACCTAAACTCTAAAATACCAGCCGGGCGGAGCCCACTACCGGACACTTAAGCATATACAATAGCAAAATTAAACTAGTTCTATTAATTTTCTTGCTAAAAATAAACTATTAACACTTAAGCATATACAATAGCAAAATTAAACTATTAACACTTAAGCATATACAATAGCAAAATTAAGCAATAATCTAAGAAACACTATTAACACTTAAGCTTATACACTATACAATAGCAAAATTAAATGACAAAAAAATATTTCTTCTTCTTGTAAACCTAAACTAATTTTCCCTCTTCTTCTATTTCTCCTCTTCTTCTACTTCTTCTTCTACTTCTACTTCTCCTCTTCGTCTACTACTTCTCCTCTTCTCTTCCTACTTCTCCTCTCCTCCTCTTCTAATTTTTTCTCTTCTTCTACTTCTCCTCTTCTTCTATTTTTCCTCTTCTTCTCCTCTCCTCCTCTTCTTATTCTCCTTTTTCTTCTTTTCTTCTCCTCCTCTTCTTATTTTCCTTTTTCCTAATTCTACATATTACTAACCCTAATAATCTAGCACAAACCTAATAACAATAGGAACTAAATGAGAAAAAAAATCGTTTTCTTCTTTTCTTCCCTTTTTCTTCCTTTCTTCTCCTTTTTCTTCCTTTCTTCTCCTTTTTCTTCCTTTCTTCCCTTTTTCTTCTTTTCTTCTCCTTTTTCTTCTTTTCTTCTCCTTTTTCTTCTTTTCTTCTCCTTCCCTTTTTCTTCCTTTCTTCTCCTTTTTCTTCCTTTCTTCTCCTTTTTCTTCTTTTCTTCTCCTTTTTCTTCCTTTCTTCTCCTTTTTCTTCTTTTCTTCTCATTTCTCTTCCTTTCTTCTCCTTTTTCTTCTTTTCTTCTCCTTTTTCTTCTTTTCTTCTACTGGCCGGAGTGTTGGGGAGGAGGGGGCGGGGGGCTTACTGGCCGAAGGTGTCGACGGCGCGCAGCGAGGAGGGCAGCGCGCGGCGAGGAGGACGGCGGCGGCGAGAAGGACGACGGCGATGGCGAGGAGGACGGCAGGCGGCGGGCAACCTGACGGCGTCCTCGAGTTCGTCGCTGTGCCACGCCGGGCAGGAGAACGAGGAAGAAGAAGAGAAATGGATGATTTGGGTTGGAAATTTTCTAACTCCCGCTTATACAGGTGGATCTTTAGTACCGGTGCGTGGCTCCAACCGGGACTAAAGACCCCCTTTAGTCCCGGGTGGAGCCACGACCCGGGACTAAAGGCCCTTTTTTGGCAGACCAGAAGGCGGGAAGCAGGGGCCTTTAGTCCCGGGGCGTGGCAATAACCGGGACTAAAGGTTAGGCTATTAGTCCCGGATTTAGACAAAAGTCGGGACTAAAGTGTTGCCTATATAAACCCTCGCCCCTGCCCACCATATCCCCTGTTTTTTGGTTGTTGAAGTGTGACCATCCATGCTCTTGCCACTCTAGTTCATGCACATGACGTGTTCCATGAAATGCCCGATCCACTCTACTTAAGCTTTCTCCTCTCCAAGCTCGACCTCCAAGCTCCATTTTCCTTAATATTTGTCTAGGTTTGGCCGTGCACCAACTACACAAGTGTTTTAAAAGGTTAGCTACTTCATCCTTTCATTTTTCACTGCCAGTGTAGCTCATTTCAAATGCTCAAATTAACTTCTTAGAGTCTGCACATGCGTAGGGTGTCGTCCCGTGCCTGTCCTCACCACTGTCGATCGCCCCGTGCCGATCTCGTCGCGAGCACCACCGTGGTGAGCCTCTTGTTCTTATCTTCTTTTTAGAAGAAAAAAATCTTACTTGTATGATTTAGATACATACTTGTATAAATTACTCACTTTCATTATTTTTTGTTCTTATATAGTGCGATGGTTTTGGTATCCGCCTTCGTCGGCCCTCGTCCTGTCTATGATTCAGATGTGGTATATATTTTATTTTATAACTATTTGTTTTATTTAGTGTTTATGACAATTATGACGACCAACGTGACATATATTTTTTAATCTAGGAGGTATGTGAACCGGAAATTCCAACCCACATAAAAATTCTTGTCGAGAAGTTAAATTTGGTTGAAAAAGAAAACAAATACTTGAAGAAAAAATTGAAAATAATTGAGGATAAGAATATGGAACTGGAGTTGCATGTCACCGATGTCATCGATGATCGCAAGATGAAGATCGATGCGATGCGGTTGAAGATGGATGCAATGCGCTTGAAGATGGATGAAATGCGCTTGAAGATTAGGAATATTAGAAAATATGCCATTGATAAAGAGGCTTGGTATCATTATGTTGTTGGGTCAATTGTTACCTTAGTTGCGATTTTGATCGCGTTTGTTGTTGCATTTAAATGTTTTACATAGTTGTATGTTGTTTTATGAGAGAACTTTATGTATTTATTTTTTGCAATAATAACATTTGATCACTACTGTTCTTTGGCTTTAATGTGATGATGAACTTGTATTAATTTGGTCATATGTTCCGCAATGGTTTTTTGATATATTTAATTTCATAATAGAGATGAATCGCCAATGATAATATTTAATTTCATAATATGGTTTTTTGAACTTATTTGAACTCCATACTTTTTGTGTGTTCAAAATGCACCATTCAAAGGCACATCACAAAATTTCAACAATTTCTGACTTCATTTGGTATATTTCGTGCATTTACTTATTTTTTTGAGCTAGTGGACCCTGAAATTGAAAAGCACTACAAATGAACTCTGAAAATGTTGAAAGTTGGCATGCTATCATCATTTCACAACATAGCATGTGTTATAAAGTTGAGAGGGCTACGACAAAAACTGGCATGCTATCATCATTTCACAACTCTCTCGAAGTATCAGGGTTTCGAACGAGAACTCATCTCTTACATGGATACTATGAAAATGAAAAGTGTTTGAAATTTAGTACATTCCATACATGCATTACATAAAAGGTTTAATACATTATTACATTATTGCACCAATATTCCTATCTATTATTTCTGTTTTCTTCTGGGTCGTAGCCATGGAGAATCTTCATCATTCAGTAGGATGCATGGGTCAGTTTTCACTTTGAAGGGCGGAATTTCATGAAACTTATTATAATCTTCTGACATGTATGTCTTGTCATCTACTCCCATGATGTTTCTTTTCCCTGAAAGAACTTTGTGGCGTTTTGGCTCATCGGACGATATCTTCTTTTGCTGATTTCTTTTTCTCGTTTTTGTAGACATGTCCTTCACATAGAAAACCTGAGCGACATCATTGGCTAGGACAAATGGTTCGTCCATGTACGCAAGATTGTTGAGATCCACTATTGTCATGCCGTACTTTTGGTCTGCAACTACCCTGCCTCCTGTCAGCTTCACCCATTTTCACCGAAACAAAGGGATCTTAAAAGTAGGTCCATAGTCAAGTTCCCATATCTCCTCTATGTACCCATAATATGTTTCCAAACAATGCCCATTCTCGTCTGTTGCATCAAAGCGGACACCACTATTTTGGTTGGTGCTGTTTTTATCTTGGGCAACCGTGTAAAATGTATTCCCATTTATCTCATACCCTTGGAAAGTACATATAGTCGAAGATGGTGGCCTGGCCAAACAGTACTGCTCATCTCCAACGGTGTCGTCATTCATGAGATGTGTCTGCAACCAACTGCCGAAAGTCTTCTCGTGTTCCCCTTTAATCCAAGAGTCAGCCTTCCCCGGGTTTTCGGAGCGTAGAATATTCTTGTGTCTCACGATATACGGAGCCACCACGGTGGAATTGTGTAGAACTGTGTAATGTCCTTGAGAGAAAGAATGCCCGTCCATACAAACTTTTTCTTTCCTTCCTAGTGTGCCTTTTCCTGTCAGCCTACCCTCATACCGAGATTCAGGAACACCAATCAGCTTAAGGTCAGGAAGAAAGTCCACACAAAACTCAATGACCTCCTCTGTTCCATAGCCCTTGGAGATGCTTCCTTCTGGCCTAGCACGGTTACGAACATATTTCTTTAAGACTCCCATGAACCTCTCGAAGGGGAACATATTGTGTAGAAACACAGGACCGAGAATTCTAATCTCTTCGACTAGGTGAAGTAGGAGGTGTGTCATTATATTGAAGAAGGATGGCGGGAACAACAACTCAAAGCTGACCAGACATTGGACCACATCAATCTGTAACCCTGGTAGACTTTCTCGATCGATTACCTTCTGAGAAATTGCATTGAGGAATGCACATACCTTCACAATTTCCAGGCGAACATTTTCCGGTAGAATTCCCCTCAATGCAACCGGAAGCAATTGCGTCATTAGCACGTGGCAGTCATGAGACTTTAGGTTTCGGAATTTTTTGTCTTTCATATTTACAATTACCTTTATATTCGACGAGAAGCCAGTCGG
Source organism: Hordeum vulgare subsp. vulgare (assembly GCF_904849725.1). NCBI lineage: Eukaryota > Viridiplantae > Streptophyta > Magnoliopsida > Poales > Poaceae > Hordeum > Hordeum vulgare. Next base: position 71,751,524 of record NC_058519.1, on the reverse strand, counting down.
GACCTTGATACTGAAAAGGACTTCAAAGAAGATTTCCTTCTCTACCTTAGTAAGAGCGTAGCTGGCACGCCCTTGAAACTGCCCTGGATGCATCCATCTCTTCCTCTATGACGTTCCTGGTCCTCCCATGCTTCCGGTGTATCTTTTGACTTCCCATACAAGCACAGGAAGCCTAGAATATTCACGCAGAGATTCTTCGTCAGGTGCATCACGCCGATTGCCGAGCGGACCTCATGGACTTCCCAATAGGTAGCTCCCAAAATATAGATTTCTTCTTCCACATGGGTACGCGCTTATCGGGGCCGTTAGGAACGGGTTGGCTGCCAGGACCCTTTCCAAAGATTACTTTTAGATCTTTGACCATATCAAATACTTCAGCACCAGTACGATGACAGGCTTCCCCCAGGATTCTGCCTTGCCATTGAAATGCTTGCCTTTTTTCTTTAAGGGATGCTTGGGCGGAAGAAAACGACGATTGTACGGGTACACATTCTTCCTACATTTGTCCAGATATATACTTTCTGTCTGATCCAAACAGTGCGTGCATGCATTGTATCCCTTGTTTGACCGTCCTGAAATGTTACTAAGAGCAGGCCAATCATTGATGGTTACGAAAAGGAACGCTCGAAGGTCAAATTCCTCTTGTTTGTGCTCATCCCACACACGTACACCTGGTTCGGCCCACAGCTGTAAAAGTTCATCAACTAATGGCCTTAGGTACACATCAATATCGTTGCTTTGGACCTTGGATAAGCACTGGCATCATAATGAACTTCCGCTTCATGCACAACCAAGGAGGGAGGTTGTAGATACATAGAGTAACGGGCCAGGTGCTGTGACTGCAACTCTGCTCCCCAAAAGGATTCATGCCATCTGTACTCAGACCTAACCATAAGTTCCTTGCGTCAGCTCCAAATCTCGGGAACTCTCTCTCGATTATTCTCCACTGCCGATCATCAGCGGTGTGCCTCAACTTATCGTCTTTCATACGATCTTCCATGTGCCATCGCAACAACTTCGCATGATCTTTATTTCAGAACAGACGTTTCAACCGTGGTATTATAGGAGTATACATCACCTTGGCAGGAACCCTCTTCCTGGGTGGCTCGCCCTCAATATCACCAGGGTCATCTTTTCTGATCTTATACCGCAATGCAGTGCATACCGGGCATCCATATTCTTGTACTCCTCACCGCGGTAGAGGATGCAGTCATTAGGGCATGCATGTATCTTTTGCACGTCTAATGCTAGAGGGCAGACAAGCTTCTTTGCTTCGTACGTGCTGGCGGGCAATTCGTTCTTTCTTGGAAGCATCTTCTTCATCAGTACTAGCAACTTTTCGAATGACGAGTCAGTCACACCGGTCTCTGCCTTCCACTTCAGCAATTCCAGTGTGCTACCCAGCTTCTTCTGGCCATCTTCACAAGTTGGGTACAACAATTGTTGTGGTCCTGTAACATCTGCTCGAACTGCAACCTCTCATTTTCTGTGTCGCAACATCACCGTGCATCAGAAATGACCCGGCCAAGATCATCAGCGGGCTTATCTGGCTCCCGTTCTTCATCCTGATCTTCTTCTTCATTGTCTTCCATTGCGGTATCAGCATACTCACGGAACATAGATCGGTAGTTGTCATCATCGTTATCTTCTTCTTCATCATCGTCTTCCATCATAACCCCTCTTTCTCCGTGCTTGGTCCAAACATTATAGCCCGACATAAAACCGGACCGAAGCAGGTGGCTCTGAATGACTCTTGAGGAAGTGTAATCCTTCTCATTCCAACATTCAACACATGGACAAAACATATAGCCACCACCATGCTTGTTCGCATCGGCTGCATCTCGAAAAGAATGCACGCCTTCTCTGTAAGCGGCTGTGCGTCGATCACCGTACATTCATGGATGGCTCATCTGTGTTATACGACAGTATATCAAATACAATCACGATCCTAAAAATTAGTACCGCACGGTCTAAACGAGGAAATATAGTTGCTAACCTTTTATAATAAGTAGAAATAAAGAGGAAGAGGTTTAAGCGTGGCTCAGGCATCTCATATCGTAGTTGTGTTCGGTGAACTAAAGCGGCATCGCTCTAACACACATTTCAACAAACACCTCTAGTGCATAAAAAAGTGGAGAGCTAGCACACACCCACAATCCTCCATCCAAGAAAAATACAAGGAAGAAGGGAGAGGGGGGTTGTGCTATATATAGGCAGAGGACTTTAGTCCCGGTTTGAGACACAAACCGGGACTAAAGGTGGTGCACATGCCGGCTGCCCACCGCGTAGCCCTTTAGTCCCGGTTTGGGACACGAATAGGGACAAAAGGCTCCTTAAGGGCCGGGACTAAAGCCTCGAGGGAGGCATTGAAAATTGGGGCGACGTGGCCGGGCCTTTAGTCCCGGCCCAGAGGCAGGCCGGGACTAAAGGGTCCCGGACAAAGGCCCGTTTTCCACTAGTGAGTGGAACCCAAGTTGGTTATAACATCCTCTAGTTTGCCCATCCTAATGGAATCATGACCAAGATTTTCGCTAACTGTGGGTTCCTTTTCCTTTAAATATTTCAAAACCATTCCCATCTTGGACCCGTACTGAGTGATTTGATTGTGGATCTTTTTATCCAAATTCTCAATGAGTTCAATCGTAGCAACTTTATTATCAATAGCATCAAGCCTACGCATCACATGTTCCAGAGTTAAGGTAGTTCCATTAACCATGAGTGGGGGTGAGCCTACCAAATTTGTCACAGCTCCGTAAGAATCAACGGTATGGCTACCCAAGAAATTTCCACCTACGATGGTGTCAAGAATATACCTATTCCAAGGAGAACTACCCACATAAAAACTATGAAGCAAGACAGTGGTGGATTTCTTATGAGTAGATCTACTCTGAGCATTGCAAATCTTATACCAGGTGTCCTTTAAGTTTTCTCCCTCAATTTGTTTGAAATTGAGAACTTCGCTCTCAGGAGTATCGTTCGAAGTGGTGGATCTAGCCATGAGGATAGACTATCCCACACAGACGAGTAGAAAGCAAGCGAGAGAGAAAGGAAAAAAGACAAGGTGAACAAAAAGGCGAACGAAAAAGGCAAATTGGTGAAGTGGGGGAGAGGAAAACGAGAGGCAACTGGCAAACAAAGTAAATGCAAGAGATGAGCTTGCGACACTTACTTGGATGAGTTCTTGACTTGATCTTCCTCCCCGGAAACGGCGCCAGAAATTCTTCTGCTGCGGCAACAAAAGTCCTTCCCTGGCGCGTAGGAATTCTTCTTGTTACTTCTGTGTTTTGCATCGTTTTTTCCCTTGAAGAGGAAAGGGTGACGCAGCACAGGAGCAGTAAGTATTTCCCTCAGTTTGAGAACCAAGGTATCGAACCAAAAGGAGGGCCTTGTCAAGTCCAAAGTACGTGCGCAAACACAAACAAGCTTGCACCCAAGGCTTCAAAGGGGTTGTCAATCCCTTCAAGATTGTTTGCAAAAGTGAGATCTTAAGGCGGAAAGTGCAACAAAGTGAAAAGTGTAAGGCTGAAAATATGGTGTGGACTAGACCCTAGGGGACATACTGTTCACTAGAGGCTTCTCTCAAAATAGCAAATATCACGGTGGGTGAACAAATTACTGTCGAGCAATTGATAGAACCATGCAAAGTCATGATGATATCTAAGGCAATGATCTAGCATATAGGCATCACGTCAGAGACAAGTAGACCGATACTTTCTGCATCTACTACTATTACTCCACACATTCACCGCTATCTAGCATGCATCTAGTGTATTGAGTTCATGACGAACAGAGTAACGCTTTAAGCAAGATGACATGATGTAGAGGGATAATCTCAAACCAATGATGAAAACCCCATCTTTTTACCCTTGATGGCAACAACATGATACATGCCTCTCTACCCCTTCTCTCACTGGGTGAGGTCACCGCATGGTATGAACCCAAAACCAAGCACTTATCCCATTGCAAGAATCATAGATCTAGTTGTCCAAACAAAACCCACAACTCGAAGAGAATTACAAGGATATGAAATCATGCATATAAGAGAGATCAGAAGAAACTCAGATAAGATTCATAGATAATATGATCATAAATCCACAATTCATCGGATCTCGAGAAACACACCGCAAAAGAAGATTACATCGAATAGATCTCCGTGAAGATCATGGAGATCTTTGTATTGAAGATCCAAGAGAGAGAAGTAGCCATCTAGTTACTAGCTATGGACCCGTAGGTCTATGGTGAACTACTCACGCATCATCGGAGAAGTCATGGTGTTGATAGAGAAGCCTTCCGTGTTCGAATCCCCCCTCCGGCAGGGCACCAGGACGTGCCCGAGATGGGATCTTGCGGAGACAGAAGCTTGCGGCGGTGGAAAAGTGATTACGATGCTCCCCTGATTTTTTGGGAATATTTGGGAATTTATAGGCGCAAGATCTAGGTTAGGGGACCTCCAGGGGGCCCACAAGCCTGCATGGCGCGCCCCCTGGCCGCGGTGTGGGGGCTTGTGGGGCCCAGGGGCTCTTCTGGCTTGGCCCCCAAGCTCTCCGATCTTCTTCCGTTCCAGAAAAAATCTTTTCGGGGATTTTCTTCCGTTTGGACTCCGTTTCAAAATCTCCTATGAAAGGGTTAAAAACATGGAAAAAATAGGAACTGGCACTTGACACTGAGTTAATAAGTCTGTCCTAGAAAATAAATAAAAGGCATGCAAAACATCCCAAGTTTGACAAGATAATAGCATGAAACTATTAAAAATTATAGATACGTTGGAGACGTATCAGACCTCAAGCGGGTCATCTCGAGCCTGCCAATCTTGGCAGCACCGTCTGAATGGGAACCCATACTCATATACATTGCAGCGACCACTCGCGTTGTTAGTGTAGTGTTGGTAGTTCAAAGCAAGGAGGAGGGCAAGGTACTGTTAGTACAACGCCCTGTCGACTACCTCAGCGAGGTCTTGTCCACCTCCAAGCACAACTATCCCCACTACCAAAAAATGTGTTATGGTGTTTACCTTGCTACCAAAAAGTTGAAGCAATACTTTCAAGAGCATGCTATCACTGTGGTGAGCACTGCTCCACTTTGAGAAATCATGGGCAACCGTGATGCAACGGGCAGGATTGCCAAGTGGTCCATCGCCATGGCGGACCACGATATCCGCTATGAACCTCGGACCGCCATCAAATCTCAGGTGGTGGCGGACTTCTTAGTCGACTGGGACGAAACCCAGTTCGAGCCGCCACCTCCAAATTCTACGCATTGGCGGATGCACTTCGGTGGCTCAAAGATGCGGACCGGTCTGGGAGCCGGCATCGTCTTGACATCTCCGAAATCAAGTATGGTCTCTAGATCCACTTCGCCGCCTCCAACAATGTCGCCGAGTATGAAGCATTGGCTCACGGCCTCCGGCTCGCCAAGGAGATTGGCATCCGGCGGCTCATATGCTTCGGCGACTCAGACTTGGTGGTGCAGCAAGTTTCTGGTGAATGGGACGCTAGGGACGCCAACATGGCAAGCTACCGCTTCCTCATCCAGCAGCTCATTGGCCCCTTCAAAGGATGCAAGTTCCACCATGTTCCCAGAGCAGATAACAAGGCGGCTGATGCACTCGCCAAAATTAGCTCCATGAGACAGGCTATCCCAGCCGGCGTCTCCCTCGAGCAACTCCACAAGCCGTCTATCAGGCCATCTCCAGAGTCGGCATCGATCTTCGTGCCGGCTGATTCTATGGTGCAAGCATCGTCGGCTCCACCAGCTACGCCGGCTACAGCTCCTGTGCCGGCTACGCTGGCTATGCCGACTCCAATTGCAGCACCGGCTGAATTTTCGGTGCAAGCGCAGTTGGCTCCACCAACTACACCGGCTACAGCTCCTGTCCCGGCTACGCTGGCCATGCCGACTCCAACAGCGACACCGGCTACAACAACAACTCCGGCTCCGCCCTGCCTCGAATCCTGTCATCTTGACACCTAGTGGGTGGACTGTTGGGTAACGTCGCATGGCAAACAAAAAATTTCCTACGCGCACGAAGACCTATCATGGTGATGTCCATCTACGAGAGGGGATGTGTGATCTACGTACCCTTGTAGACTGTACAGCAGAAGCGTTAGTGAACGTGGTTGATGTAGTGGAACGTCCTCACGTCCCTCGATCCGCCCCGCGAACTATCCCGCGATCAGTCCCACGATCTAGTGCCGAACGGACGGCACCTCCGCGTTCAGCACACGTACAGCTCGACGATGATCTCGGCCTTCTTGATCCAGCAAGAGAGATGGAGAGGTAGAAGAGTTCTCCGGCAGCATGACAGCGTTGCGGAGGTTGGTGATGATCTTGTTTCAGCAGGACTTCGCCCGAGCTCCGCAGAAACGTGATCTAGAGGTAAAACCATGGAGATATCTAGTTGTCTCAAATCAGCCCTAAAACCCCACTATATATAGGAGGGAGAAGGGGGAGCCTTGCCTTGGGGTCCAAGAACTCCCAAGGGGTCGGCCGAGCCAAGGGGGGAAGGTCTCCCCCCCCAAACCGAGTCCTACTTGGTTTGGAAGGTGGAGTCCTTCTTCCCTTTCCCACCTCCTCCCTTTTTTTCTTTTCTCTTTGATTTCTCTTCCAATGCGCATAGGGCTCTTTTGGGCTGTCCCACCAGCCCACTAAGGGCTGGTGCGGCACCCCCAATGCCTATGGGCTTCCCCGGGGTGGGTTCCCCCCCCCCCCCCGGTGAACTCCCGGAACCCATTCGTCATTCCCGGTACATTCCTGGTAACTCCAAAAACCTTCCGGTAATCAAATGAGGTCATCCTATATATCAATCTTCGTTTCTGTACCATTCCGGAAACCCTCATGAAGTTCGTGATCTCATCCGGGACTCCAAACAACATTCGATAACCAACCATATAACTCAAATACGCATAAAACAACGTCGAACCTTAAGTGTGCAGACCCTGCGGGTTCGAGAACTATGTAGACATGACCCGAGAGACTCCTCGGTCAATATCCAATAGCGGGACCTGGATGCCCATATTGGATCCTACATATTCTACGAAGATCTTATCGTTTGAACCTCAGTGCCAAGGATTCATATAATCCCGTATGTCATTCCCTTTGTCCTTCGGTGTGTTACTTGCCCGAGATTCGATCGTTAGTATCCGTATACCTATTTCAATCTCGTTTACCGGCAAGTCTCTTTACTCGTTCCGTAATACAAGATCCCGCAACTTACACTAAGTCACATTGCTTGCAAGGCTTGTGTGTGATGTTGTATTACCGAGTGGGCCCCGAGATACCTCTCCGTCACACGGAGTGACAAATCCCAGTCTTGATCCATACTAACTCAACGAACACCTTCGGAGATACCTGTAGAGCATCTTTATAGTCACCCATTTACGTTGCGATGTTTGATACACACAAAGTATTCCTCCGGTGTTAGTGAGTTATATGATCTCATGGTCATAGGAACAAATACTTGACACGCAGAAAACAGTAGCAATAAAATGACACGATCAACATGCTACGTCTATTAGTTTGGGTCTAGTCCGTCACGTGATTCTCCTAATGACGTGATCCAGTTATCAAGCAACAACACCTTGTTCATAATCAGAAGACACTAACTATCTTTGATCAACTGGCTAGCCAACTAGAGGCTTGCTAGGGACAGTGTTTTGTCTATGTATCCACACATGTATATGAGTCTTCATTCAATACAATTATAGCATGGATAATTAATGATTATCTTGATACAGGAATTATAATAATAACTATATTTATTATTGCCTCTAGGGCATAATTCCAACAGTCTCCCACTTGCACTAGAGTCAATAATCTAGCCCTCACATCATCATGCGAATTACATTGTAATAAATCTAACACCCATACAGTTCTGGTGTTGATCATGCTTTTCCCGTGGAAGAGGTTTAGTCAGCGGGTCTGCTACATTCAGATCCATGTGCACTTTGCATATATTTACGTCCTCCCCTTCGACGTAGTCGCGGATGAGGTTGAAGCGTCGTTTGATGTGTCTGGACTTCTTGTGAAACCGTGGTTCCTTTGCTAGGGCAATGGCACCCGTGTTGTCACAGAACAAGGTTATTGGATTCAGTGCGCTTGGCACCACTCCAAGATCCGTCATGAATTGCTTCATCCAGACACCCTCCTTAGCCGCCTCCGAGGCAGCCATGTACTCCGCTTCACATGTGGAATCTGCTACGACGCTCTGCTTGGAACTGCACCAGCTTACCGCACCCCCATTAAGAATAAATACGTATCCGGTTTGCGACTTAGAGTCGTCCAGATCTGTGTCAAAGCTCGCATCGACGTAACCTTTTACGGCGAGCTCTTCGTCACCTCCATACACGAGCAACATCTCCTTAGTCCTTTTCAGGTACTTCAGGATATTCTTGACCGTCGTCCAGTGATCCACTCCTGGATTACTCTAGAACCTACCTGCCATACTTATGGCCAGGCTAACGTCCGGTCTAGTGCACAACATTGCATACATGATAGAACCTATGGCTGAAGCATAGGGGACGGAGCGCATATGCTCTCTATCTTCATCAGTTGCTGGGCACTGAGTCTTACTCAATCTCGTACCTTGTAAAACTGGCAAGAACCCTTTCTTTGACTGTTCCATTTTGAACCTCTTCAAAACTTTATCAAGGTATGTGCTTTGTGAAAGTCCTATCAGGCGTTTTGATCTATCCCTGTAGATCTTAATGCCTAGAATGTAAGCAGCTTCTCCTAGGTCCTTCATAGAGAAACTTTTATTCAAGTAATCCTTTATGCTCTCCAAGAACTCTACGTTGTTTCCAATCAGCAATATGTCATCCACATGTAATATTAGAAACGCCACAGAGCACCCACTCACTTTCTTGTAAATACAAGATTCTCCAACCACTTGTATAAACCCAAATGCTTTGATCACCTCATCAAAGAGTTTGTTCCAACTCCGAGATGCTTGCACCAGTCCATAAATTGATCACTGGAGCTTGCACACCTTGTTAGCATTCTTAGGATCGACAAAACCTTCGGGTTGCATCATATACAACTCTTCCTTACGGAAACCGTTAAGGAACGCCGTTTTGACATCCATCTGCCAGATTTCATAATCGAAAAATGCAGCTATTGCTAACATGATTCTGACGGACTTAAGTATCGCTACGGGTGAGAATGTCTAATCGTAGTCAACTCCTTGAACTTGTGAAAAACCATTTGCCACAAGTCGAGCTTTATAAATGTTCACGTTGCCGTCAGCGTCCGTCTTCCTCTTAAAGATCCATTTGTTCTGAATAGCCTTGCGGCCCTCAAGCAGTATTTCCAAAGTCCACACTTTGTTCTCATACATGGATCCTATCTCGGACTTCATGGCTTCTAGCCATTTTTTGGAATCTGGGCCCACCATCGCTTCTTCATAATTTGCAGGTTCATTGTTGTCTAACAACATGATTGACAAGACGGGATTACCGTACCACTCTGGAGCAGCACGTGGTCTTGTCGACCTACGTGGTTCGACAGAAACTTGAACCGGAGTTTCATGATCATCATCATTAACTTCCTCCTCAACCAGCGTCGCAACGACAGAGGTTTCCCCTTGCCCTGCGCCACCATCCAGAGGGATGAGAGGTTCGACAACCTCGTCAAGTTCTATCTTCCTCCCACTCAATTCTCTCGAGAGAAACTCCTTCTCGAGAAAAGCTCCGTTTTTAGCAACAAACACTTTGCCCTTGGATTTGAGATAGAAGGTGTACCCAACTGTCTCTTTCGGGTAACCTATGAAGACGCACTTTTCCGCTTTGGGTTCCAGCTTTTCAGGCTGAAGCTTTTTGACATAAGCATCACATCCCCAAACTTTAAGAAACGACAACTTTGGCCTTTTGCCATACCACAGTTCGTATGGTGTCGTCTCAACGGATTATGATGGTGCCCTATTTAAAGTGAATGCAGCTGTTTCTAATGCATAACCCCAAAATGATAACGGCAAATCGGTAAGAGACATCATAGATCGCACCATCTCTAATAAAGTACGATTACGACGTTCGAACACACCATTACGCTGTCGTGTTCCAGGCGGTGTCAATTGTGAAACAATTCCACATTGTCTTAAGTGAGCACCAAACTCGAAACTCAGATATTCACCCCCACGATCAGACCGTAGGAACTTGATCTTCTTGTTACGATGATTTTCAACTTCACTCTGAAATTGCTTGAACTTTTCAAATGTTTCAGACTTGTGCTTCATTAAGTAGACATAACCATATCTACTCAAATCGTCTGTGAAGGTGAGAAAATAACGATATCCGCCGCGTGCCTCTACGCTCATCGGACCACACACATCGGTATGTATGATTTCCAACAAGTCACTTGCACGCTCCATTGTTCCGAAGAACGGAGTTTTAGTCATCTTGCCCATGAGGCATGGTTTGCACGTGTCAAGTGAATCAAAGTCAAGTGACTCCAAAAGTCCATCGGCATGGAGTTTCTTCATGCGCTTTACACCAATATGACCTAAGCGGTAGTGCCACAAAAATATGGCGCTATCATTGTTAACTCTAACTCTTTTGGTCTCAATGTTATGTATGTGTGTATCACTATCAAGATTCAATATGAACAATCCTCTCACATTGCGTGCATGACCATACAAGATGTTACTCATAGAAATAGAACAACCATTATTCTCTGACTTAAAAGAGTATCCGTCTCGCAATAAACAAGATCCGGATATAATGTTCATGCTCAACGCAGGCACTAAATAACAATGATTTAAGTTCATAACTAATCCTGATGGTAACTGAAGTGAAACTGTGCTGACCGCGATTGCATCAACCTTGGAACCATTTCCTACACGCATCGTCACTTCATCTTTCGCCAGCCTTCGTCTATTCCGCAGTTCCCGTTTCGAGTTGCAAATATGAGCGACAGAACCGGTATCAAATACCCAGGCACTACTACGAGAGCCGGTTAATTACACATCAATAACATGTATATCAAATATACCTGATTTTTCTTTGGCCGCCTTCTTATCAGCCAGATACTTGGGGCAATTGCGCTTCCAGGGACCCATACCCTTGCAATAGTAACACTCTGTTTCAGGCTAAGGTCCAGCTTTGGGTTTCTTCGTCGGATTGGCAACAGGCTTGCCGCTCTTCTTTGAATTACCCTTCTTGCCTTTACCATTTCTCTTGAAACTAGTGGTCTTATTCACCATCAACACTTGATGCTCTTTACGGAGTTCAGACTCTGCGACTTTCAGCATCGCAAACAACTCGCCGGGAGACTTGTTTATCCCTTGCATGTTGTAGTTCAACACAAAGCCTTTATAGCTTGGCGGCAGTGATTGAAGGATTCTGTCACTGATAGCTTCTTGCGGGAGTTCAATCCCCAGCTCAGCTAGACGGTTTGAGTACCCACACATTTTGAGCACATGTTCACTGACACACGAGTTCTCCTCCATCTTGCAAGCATAGAATTTATCGGAGGTCTCATACCTCTCGATCTGGGCGTTCTTCTGAAAGATAAACTTCAACTCCTGGAACATCTCAAATGCTCCATGACGCTCAAAGCGACGTTGAAGTCCCGGTTCTAAGCCATACAAGACTGCACATTGAACTACTGAGTAGTCCTCCTTACGTGCTAACCAAGCGTTCTTAACATCCTGATCAGCCGTAGCGGGTGGTTCATCTCCTAGCGCAGCATTAAGGACATAATCCTTCTTCCCAGCTTGTAAGATTAGCTTAAGATTACGAGCCCAGTCTACAAAGTTGCTTCCATCATCTTTCAACTTAGCTTTCTCTAGGAACGTATTAAAATTCAGGGTGACTGTCGCGTGAGCCATGATCTACAACACAAATATATTCAAAGTGGACTTAGACTATGATCAATATAATTAGAGTTTAACTTAATCAAATTACTCGCTAAACTCCCACTCAAAAAGTACATCTCTCTAGTCATTTGAGTGGTTCATGATCCACTTACACTATCTCAAGTCCGATCATCCCGGGAGTTGAGTATAGTTTCAGTGGTAAGCATCCCTATGCTAATCATATCATCTATATGATTCATGATCGACCTTTCGGTCTCATGTGTTCCGTGGCCATGTCTGCACATGCTAGGCTCGTCAAGCTTAACCCGAGTGTTCCGCGTGCGCAACTGTTTTGCACCAGTTGTATGTGAACGTTGAGTCTATCACACCCGATCATCACGTGGTGTCTCGAAACGACGAACTGTAGCAACGGTGCACAGTCGGGGAGAACACAATTTCCTCTTGAAATTTTAGTGAGAGATCACCTCATAATGCTACCGTCGTTCTAAGAAAAATAAGGTGCATAAAAGGATTAACATCACATGCAATTCATAAATGACATGATATGGCCATCATCACGTGCTTCTTGATCACCATCACCAAAGCACCGGCACGATCTTCTTGTCACCGGCGCCACACCATGATCTCCATCAACGTGTCGCCATCGGGGTTGTCCTACTACTCATGCTAGTACTACTAAAGCTACATCCTAGCAAAATAGTAAACGCATCTACAAGCACAAACGTTAGTTATAAAGACAACCCTATGGCTCCTGCCGGTTGCCGTACCATCGACGTGCAAGTCGATATTTTCTATTACAACATGATCATCTCATACATCCAATATATCACATCACATCGTTGGCCATATCACATCACAAGCATACCCTGCAAAAGCAAGTTAGACGTCCTCTAATTTTGTTGTTGCATGTTTTACGTGGTGACCATGGGTATCTTGTAGGATCGCATCTTACTTACGCAAACATCACAACGGAGATATATGAGTTGCTATTTAACCTCATCCAAGGACCTCCTCGGTCAAATCCGATTCAACTAAAGTTGGAGAAACTGACACCCGCCAGTCATCTTTGAGCAACGGAGTTACTCGTAGCGATGAAACCAGTCTCTCGTAAGTGTACGAGTAATGTCGGTCCGAGCCGCTTCGATCCAACAATACCGCGGAATCAAGAAAAGACTAAGGAGGGCAGCAAAACGCACATCACCGCCCACAAAACCTTTTGTGTTCTACTTGAGAAGACATCTACGCATGAACCTAGCTCATGATGCCACTGTTTGGGAACATCGCATGGGAAACAAAAAAATTCCTACGCGCACGAAGACCTATCATGGTGATGTCCATCTACGAGAGGGGATGTGTGATCTACGTACCCTTGTAGACCGTACAGCAGAAGCGTTAGTGAACGCGGTTGATGTAGTGGAACGTCCTCACGTCCCTCGATCCGCCCCGCGAACTATCCCGCGATCAGTCCCACGATCTAGTGTCGAACGAACGGCACCTCCGCGTTCAGCACACGTATAGCTCGACGATGATCTCGGCCTTCTTGTTCTAGCAAGAGAGACGGAGAGGTAGAAGAGTTCTCCGGCAGCGTGACGGTGCTCCGGAGGTTGGTGATGATCTTGTCTCAGCAGGGCTCCGCCCGAGCTCCGTAGAAACGCGATCTAGAGGTAAAACCGTGGAGATATGTGGTCGGGCTGCCGTCGCAAAGTTGTCTCAAATCAGCCCTAAAACCCCACTATATATAGGAGGGAGAGGGGGAGCCCTGCCTTGGGGTCCAAGAACTCCCAACGGGTCGGCCGAGCCAAGGGGGGGAAGGTCTCCCCCCCCCCAAACCGAGTCCTACTTGGTTTGGAAGGTGGAGTCCTTCTTCCCTTTCCCACCTCCTCCCTTTTTTTCTTTTCTCTTTGATTTCTCTTCCAATGCGCATAGGGCTCTTTTGGGCTGTCCCACCAGCCCACTAAGGGCTGGTGCGGCACCCCCAATGCCTATGGGCTTCCCCGGGGTGGGTTGCCCCCCCGGTGAACTCCCGGAACCCATTCGTCATTCCCGGTACATTCCCGGTAACTCCGAAAACCTTCCGGTAATCAAATGAGGTTATCCTATATATCAATCTTCGTTTGCGGACCATTCCGGGAACCCTCGTGACGTCCGTGATCTCATCCGGGACTCCGAACAACATTCGGTAAAAAACCATATAACTCAAATACGCATAAAACAACGTCGAACCTTAAGTGTGCAGACCCTGCGGGTTCGAGAACTATGTAGACATGACCCGAGAGACTCCTCGATCAATATCCAATAGCGGGACCTGGATGCCCATATTGGATCCTACATATTCTACGAAGATCTTATCGTTTGAACCTCAGTGCCAAGGATTCATATAATCCCGTATGTCATTCCCTTTGTCCTTCGGTATGTTACTTGCCCGAGATTCGATCGTCAGTATCCGTATACCTATGTCAATCTCGTTTACCGGCAAGTCTCTTTACTCGTTCCGTAATACAAGATCCCGCAACTTACACTAAGTCACATTGCTTGCAAGGCTTGTATGTGATGTTGTATTACCGAGTGGGCCCCGAGATACCTCTCCGTCACACGGAGTGACAAATCCCAGTCTTGATCCATACTAACTCAACGAACACCTTCGGAGATACCTGTAGAGCATCTTTATAGTCACCCAGTTACGTTGTGACGTTTGATACACACAAAGTATTCCTCCGTTGTTAGTGAGATATATGATCTCATGGTCATAGGAACAAATACTTGACACGCAGAAAACAGTAGCAATAAAATGACACGATCAACATGCTACGTCTATTAGTTTGGGTCTAGTCCATCACGTGATTCTCCTAATGACGTGATCCAGTTATCAAGCAACAACACCTTGTTCATAATCAGAAGACACTCGCTAGCCAACTAGAGGCTTGCTAGGGACAGTGTTTTGTCTATGTATCCACACATGTATATAAGTCTTCATTCAATACAATTATAGCATGGATAATAAACGATTATCTTGATACAGGAATTATAATAATAACTATATTTATTATTGCCTCTAGGGCATAATTCCAACATGGACGTCATCGAGGTAGACGGCGAGCCAGCTACCACGACAGCACCACAGACGCCTCGTCTCGAGCCCATGACTGCTGATTCATCAAGAGCGGGGGCTGCAGAAGCCCATAACAATCAGGTCGAGGCGGAGCTAGCCCTTGTGTCGGCTCCGTCATGGGCTCAACCCATCATGGCCTTCCTCCTTCACGACGAGCTTCCTCAAGACGAGGCGGAGGCGAGGCAGATCCAGCGCAGATCTGCAGCCTACACCATCATCAATCGCGAGATGGTGCGGCGTAGCGTGACTGACATGTTCCAGCGTTGCGTCGAATCAGAAAAGGGATAGGACATCCGCAGAGATATTCACCAGGGGGAGTGCGGGCATTGATACGTCTCCAACGTATTTATAATGTTTTATGGTTTCATGTTATTATCTTGTCAAACCGAGTACAAATGGAATGAAACTTCCAAAAAGATTTTTTCTGAAACAGGAAAAAATCGGGAAGCCGGAGAATCAGGGCAGGGGGCCTGCAGGGACCCCACAAGCCCTCATGGCGCGGCCAGGGGGCACACCTCCCTGGCTTGTGGGCTCCCTGGGCCACCTCTGCATTAGGTTTTGCGCCTATATATTCCCTAAAATCCTAGAAAAAATCAAGAGATCATCGAAAGTACTTTTCCGCCACCGCAAGCTTATGTCTCCGCAAGATCCCATCTAGGCACATTCTTGTGCCCTACCGGAGGGGGGATTCGGATACTGAGGGCTTCTTCATCAACACCAAGACCTCTCCGATGATGTGTGAGTAATTCACCATAGACCTACGGGTCCATAGCTAGTAGCTAGATGGCTTATTCTCTCTCTTGGATCTTCAATACAAAGTTCTCCATGATCTTCATAGAGATCTATCCGATGTAATCTTCTTTCGCGGTGTGTTTGTCGAGATCCGATGAATTGTGGATTTATGATTGGATTATCTATGAATCTTATTTGAGTTTCTTCTGATCTCTCTTATGCATGATTTCATATCCTTGTAAATCTCTTCGAGTTGTGGGTTCTGTTTGGCCAACTAGATCTATGATTCTTGCAATGGGAGACGTGCTTGGTTTTGGGTTCATACCGTGCGGTGACCTCACCCATTGACAGAAGGGGTAGCGAGGCACGCATCGTGTTGTTTCCATCAAGGGTAAAAAGATGGGGTTTTCATCATTGGTTTGAGATCATCCCTCTACATCATGTCATCTTGCTTAATGCGTTACTCTGTTCGTCATGAACTCAATACACTAGATGCATGCTGATAGCGGTCGATGTGTGGAGAAATAGTAGTAGATGTAAAAAGTATCGGTCTACTTGTCTCGGACGTGAGGCCTATATGTATGATCATTGCCTTAGATATCGTCATGACTTTGCGCGGTTCTATCAATTGCTCGACAGTAATTTCTTCACCCATCTTAAAACTTACTATTTTGAGAGAAGCCTCTAGTGAACACTATGGCCCCCCGGGTCTACTCCACACCATATTTTCAGCCTTACACTTTTTACTTCATTGCACTTTCCGCCTTCAGATCTCACTTTGCAATCAATCTTGAAGGGATTGACAACCCCTTTAAAGCGTTGGGTACGGGCTCTTTTGTGTTTGCGCAGGTACTCTGGACTTCACGAGATTCTCCTACTGGATTGATACCTTGGTTCTCAAACTGAGGGAAATACTTACTGCTCCTGTGCTGCACCACCCTTTCCTCTTCAAGGGAAAAACCAACGCAAGCCCAGTCTCCATCAATGTGCCAATTTCTGGCGTTGTTGTTTGTTGCCGTAGCACGCATCATGCCGCCTCTAGAACCCTGGTGGCCAAGGCGTTCCGCCATGGATTCTACTGGCCCACGTCCCTCGAGGAAGTTGTGGATCTAGTCGATAAATGCGAAGGCTGCTAATTCTTCAGCGCAAAGAGCCACATGCCGCCTTCGGCCCTCAAAAGCATCCCCCTGTCATGGTCGTTCGCCGTATGGGGGATGGGCATGTTGGGGCCCTTCAAGACGGCTCGTGGTGGCATGACCCACCTCTTGGTAGCCGTCGACAAATTCACCAAGTGGATCGAGGCCAGACCTATCAAGAAGCTTGATGGCCCCACGGCTGTCAACTTCATCACTGACATCTCTGTTAAATATGGCGTCCCCCACAACATCATCACCGACAAAGGCACCAACTTCGCCAAAGGCGCTCTACTGCTCCAAGGTAGGCATCCGACTCGATTTGGCGTCAGTGGCATATCCCGAGTCAAATGGCCAAGCGAAGAGGGCCAACGGCGTGATCCTGGCCGGCATCAAGCCAAGACTGGTGGCACAACTTGTCAGGTCGACCGGATGCTGGATCGAAGAACTGTCGGCTGTACTATGGAGCCTTCGCACCACACCCAACCGGTCGACCGGCTTCACTCCGTTCTTCCTTGTATACGGGTCCGAGGCTAGTATTCCTACGGATATCGAGTTTGACTCGCCTCGGGTCACCCTGTACACGGAAACGGAGGTGAAGGAGGCAAGAGAAGATGGTTTGGATCTCCTCGAAGAAGCAAGGGACTTGGCCTTGAGCCGGATGACCATCTATCAATAGAAGTTGAGATACTACCAGAGCAAGAAGATCAAGCCTCTCTCTTTCAGAGAGGGAGACTTTGTCCTCAGAAGAATCCAGCGCACCGTCGGCCGGCACAAGCTCTCATCCCCATGGGAGGGACCCTTCATCATCAGTAGGGCATTGCACAACAACGCATACTACTTGATCGATGCCCAAAAGCCAAGGAAGCGCAAGAGGGACGACTCCGGCCAGGAGATGGAACGTCCATGGAACGCGGCGTTTCTTCGCCCGTTCTACTGCTAGAAGGAAAGTATCAAACACAGAAAGAGCATGCACATATGTATCTTTCTCCCTCTTCAGGGATTCCCAATGAATGCAATGAAAAGAGCATACCTCATGCTTCTTTTTAAATTCATATCTAGAGTGCTCACTTTGCGAAGCCCCTTGCTGGCTCTTATAAGCTCGGGGTCTCACTAGCCGCCTAGACGCCTTCCTTACGTTGTAGAAGAACACATAGTGTACGCCGGACCGATCCCTGGTCACCTCGTAACAGATGCAGACCGGCTCCCAGCCGTCCGGCTAGCAAGGCGACGCCAGGTAAGGCCGGCTACATGCAAAGTTTGACTACAAAAATGTTGCCGGCTCGGGTTGGCTTGATCTATTTTACGATCTCATTCTAGCCGGCCTCTGCTGGTTTATGTCTGAATCTTTAAGTATTTATGGCTTCGAAAAATCTAAGTCTTGTATTCTAAGGCCAGAAACCTCGACCCAGTCACAGACCGGCTCCCGGCTGTCGGGCTGGCGAGGTGGAAACTTGGGAATACACGGATTGGAGAAAAAGAAGTCAACCAGGAATCAAAAGATAAAGATATAAAACAACACGCATGGCAATACAAATATAATGCTGAATACTTACATTCAAAATTGATTGGCCCATGGCTGAGGTTCATTACACCCCCCAATGTGTGGAACTGTTGGACTGACAAAATAATTTCAGACAACAAAAACAGGACACCGGCTACGGGGCTGCAGCCTCATCGGTCGCCCCGGCTGCTGCTCCTGAAGTGGTGGCTTCACCATCGCCGGCTGCTCCCGAGGAGGTTGCGCCGCCTCCTCCACATGGGCTCCCGGCTCCGTCCGCACCGGAGTCGGTGTACGCCGCGCCGCTGGAGGCGGCAGCATTATCCACCTCGTGGGCCATCTCGTCGGAGCTGCCATGGGCGTCATAGGGCTGAAGGCCATGTAGATCCTTAGGGATCACATCGCCGCCTTCACCCCGCTCCAAGTTGAGCTCGTACCAAGCGGCGTACGTGTCGATGTCGCTGGCCCTCACGCGCAGCGCCTCCTCCACAGCCTGCAGCTCCGCCTCCAAGCTTTCGTGCTGAGTGACAAGCTTGCCCAAGTCCAGGTTTCGATACCACGACTTGGCCAAGCGCAGGGCCATGTAGGCTCCAGCACGAGCAGCCGAAGCGCGCCAGGCGTCAAGGCGATCCTCACCGACTGCAAGCCAGCAGGCGAGCCGGCTCATCGATGCCGGCTCCACGCCATCCGGCCATAGGGCCGCCACCATCGACGAGCCTGCGACCTGGAGTCGAGCCACAGACTCGCCCAGGACGCGTACGCGGGCCCTGAGGCCCACTCCAATCTCCTCCACGCTCCAGCCGGAGGTAGCATCTACCTCCTGCCCAGCCGCGCGGTGCTCCTCACGGCTCACCTCAACAGCTGTGTCGGCTACGCCCTGTGTCTCAGGGAAGAGGTGTGAGACGGGGAAAGGGTGCAAAAACGAGTAAGAAGATACGGCCAAGAAAGTTCAATACAAAACAAAACAAAGACTCACGATGGAAGGCACCATCGGTCCCATGAGCGCTCTCCAGGACCTCAAGCTCCCGCACCTTGCTTGCTTGAGTAAGGCGGGCAACTTCCTCCTGGAGGGTCGCCGCAAAGTCCAGGGCCTTAGCCAGCTGTGTCTGCTTCTGGACAAGGGCCTCCTCCTTCTCCCTCAAGTCGGCGTCCTTGCACTTTGTCTCCTCGAGATGAGCCGGCGTGAGGCGTTCCACGTCGGCAGAATGGGAGGCGTCCTTCTCCTGCATAGAGGCACGCAGCTTCTCCAGCTCGACCCGGCTGGCCGCCTCGAGCTCCTTCTTCTCCGTCTGGAGAAGAGCCAGTTGCTCCTGGAGCCGGCCGCCTGCATCACACAGGACGTCCCGCTCCACGAAGACTTCGCCCAGCCGGGCTTGGAGCTCGGCAATGTGGCCATCAGCCGCCTGGTTCTGAGCCCGCAGCTCGTTATAACCCTGCACCTAGGCATCATAAAGATCCTGCAAAGCAAAAAAGAGGCAGAATTGAGATTTGCCCTGGTTAAGGCATAACCAGCCCGATTCTCGGGGGCTACACCCAGTCGGTGCGCTAGCGCGCGCCCACTAAAAAAGCAAAGAAAGAAGAGAAGCTCAAAGAGATTCGGCCCGGTCGACGCTCGGCCGGCCCTATTCTCGGGGGCTACACCCATTGGGTACGCTAGCGCGCCGCCACTGATGCAAGAAGAAGAAAAGGAAAAAATCGAAGATCAAGATGAGGAACTTACCCTAGTGCGCTCCTCCAGGTGCTCCAAATCGTCGGCCACCACGTGGGCCCACTGGTCCACCTTGAATTGGCTGCTGGAAAACATCGACACCAGCTCCGGGACGCCGTGGAGCGCGGTGCGTGCGGGCAGTCGCTCGCGCGCCAGGTTGGTCGCACGCCAAGACTTCATCGGTCGGCTCCCGACCCGGGCACCAGCTCCGAGCGCAGCCGGACCATGGTGGGGGACGACGATGGCGCCGGCTCCAGGTGGTGGCGCGGCGGCCGGCTCCGCTGATGTCCCGGTCGGCATTGCCTCCTCCGCAGGAGGTGGATGGGCCGCGTCCGGCGCATCCATGGTCACCCCTGGCGCATCAGGGGCCACGTCTGGCACGTCGAGGATCAGTTCCGGCGCGTTGGGCACTGCCTCAGCCCTGGGGGAGTCAGGGATCACCTCTAGGTCCACCGGTGCAGAGGCGTCCGGTTCGGAGGGCTGGGCCTCCTCAGCCCTTGGTGCGCGCCTCGGAGCCGCCTCGCTAGCTGGCTCCTCCACGCGAGCATGCGCGGAGGGGTCATGTCTAGCCTTCGTACGCTTCTCCACCGGCTTGTCGACCCGGCTGGGGAGAGATTGGCCCTTGGCCGGCTTCCCCGCGGTTGCGTCCCACCGACGCCTGGACTGCTCCTCAACCTCCCTCTGAGCAGCGCGAGCTGCTGCCCAGCCAGCCCGCTCGGCGGCGGAGGCGGTGTCTTCCTCCATGTCCGCCACCTCCCTGCCGGGTGACGTTTTTAAGAAACACAGCTTCGGCAAGACAAATGAACAAAAGGGGGAGGAACCCTTACCCTGCGACGATGGGCACCTGCCTCCTGCCGCCACCACGGTGCTTCTTAGCGCCGCTTGCCCGTGCTCCGGCTCGAGGACCCGTCGCCGGGCGCTTAGGAGCCAGCCTGGAAGCTGTGGCACCCTTGCCCTTCTTCCTGGCCGCCTTGTAGGCTCCGGCCGCCTCGGCCCGTTGGCGCCGTCCGCGCGTCCGCGGCCGGCTGGTGACCTCCTCCACCCCGTCGGAAGTCTTCCTCGAAAGCTGCATCAGATAGGAAAGACGAAGTCTCGTCGTCATCCGTCCAGTGTGCGATGGAGGGCCGCGGATACTCACTAGACGGCTCCGTCCCTTCTGAGTCCAGCGCGTTCTCCGAGCCTTCGAAGGAGTCCGACCGGGACTCGATCACGCCCTCGTCCTCGATCTCCAAGGCGTTGGACGCCGCCACGTCGGGAGAGGGCGGGCGGAGGGCTGCCTGCAGCCTCTCGAACATCTGCGCAGAAGATTCGACGGCCGGCTCAACAAAACGGCCAGTCGCGAGACAAACAGCAAAGAATAGAACATCAGAGAACACTTCCCACCGGAGGCGGACGGGACCTGTTGTAGGGGGTCATCCCCCATGACCAGTTCCCACTGTCGTCCATGCGGGTGCTGGAAATCACGTTCACCCCTCACGCGACCGTGCCGGGGTTGAATCTCTTGGTGGAGGTCCGGCAGGGGTCATGCCGGCCGCTCATCTGGCATACCAGATGGGGCCGCCTCTGCAGCGGCAGGATCCTGCGAGTCACCATGGTGGTGAGCAGGTCGCGGCCAAGGAGGCCGCCTTTCTCCAAAATGTCGAGGTGGGCGCCGAACTGCGCCACCTCGGGAATCGGCTTGGGGGACTTCGCCGCCCAGTTCAACTTCGTCGGAGGATTGATGTTGAACGGGGGCATGTTGAGGGCGTCTCAGGCAGGGTCGGCGTTCTCCACGTAGAAGAAGCCCTTCTACCACTGCTTGATGGACTCCTGCAGCGGCAGCTGGGGGAAGCCGGACTTCGCACGATGATGCACCAGTGCGGCTCCGCACGGTGTCATAGGGCACGGTCCGGCGAGCTTCTCCAGCTCGGCCTTGTCCATCGCGATGGACTGCTGCTTAAAGAAAAACAAGCTTCGCTAGAGATCGAGGCGGGGCTCTTTGTTGTCAACTTTGGATGTTTTATATGCATGAATATGCTATTTTATATCTTTTTTGGGACTAACCTATTAAGTCAGTGCCAAGTGCCAGTTTCTGTTTTTTCCGTGTTTTTTGGCCCATTTTCAGACAGAGTCCAAATGGAATGAAACTTTACGATGATTTTTTTTGGACCAAAAGAGACCCCGAAGCTTTGGAAGAAGGCCAGAAGAGCCACGAGGGAGTCACAAGCCCTGACGCGGCCACGACCCCCCTAGGTGGCGCAGGGCAGGATTGTGACCTCTTCGTGGGCCCAACCGACGTAATTCCACCGCCATAAATTTCTATAAATTCATAAACCCCCAAAAAGAAACCTAGATCGGGAGTTCCGCCGCCGCAAGCCTCTATAGCCACCGAAAACCAATCTGGAGCCCGTTCCGGCACCCTGTCGGAGGGCTAATTTATCTCCGGTGGCCATCTTCATCACCCCTGCGATCTCCATAACGAGGAGGGAGTAGTTCGCCCTCAGGGCTGAGTGTATGTACCAGTAGCTATGTGTTTGATCTCTCTCTCTCGTGTTCTTGAGATGTCTTGATCTTGATGTACCATGGGCTTTGCAACTATAGTTGGATCTTATGATGTTCTTCCCCCTCTCCTTCTTGTAATGAATTGAGTTTCCCTTTGGATTTATCTTATCGGATTGAGTCTTTGAGAACACTTGATGTATGTCTTGCACGTGTCTATCTGTTGTGATCAACTTGCGGGTTTGTGACAATTGGGAACCTATGCATATGGGTTGGCACATGTGGATTCATGTGAGTACTTGATGTATGTTTTGGTGATCAATTTGCGGGTTCATGACATTGGGAACCTATGCACAGGGGTTGGCACACGTTTTGACTCTCTGGTAGAAACTTTGGGGCACTCTTTGAAGTTTTATGTGTTGGTTGAATAGATGATTCTAAGATTGTGTGATGCATATCGTATAATCATACCCACGGATACTTGAGGTGACAATGGAGTATCTAGGTGACATTAGGGTCTTGGTTGATATGTATCTTACGGTGTTATTCTAGTACGAACTCTATGATGGATCGAATGGAAAGAATAGCTTCGTTTTATTTTACTACGGACTCTTGAATAGATCGATCAGAAAGAATAACTTTGTGGTGGTTTCGTACCCGACAATAATCTCTTCATTTGTTCCCCGCTATTACTGACTTTGGAGTGACTCTTTGTTGCATGTTGAGGGCTAGTTATATGATCCAATTATGTTATCATTGTTGAGAGAACTTCACTAGTGAAAGTATGAACCCTAGGCCTTGTTTCCACGCATTGCAATATCGTTCGTGCTCACTTTTGTTACTAGTTACCTTGCTGTTTTTGTAATTTCATATTACAAAAACGTATATCTACCATCCATATTGCACTTGTATCACCATCTCTTCGCCGAACTAGTGCACCTATACAACTTACCATTGTATTGGGTGTGTTGGGGACACAAGAGACTCTTTGTTATTTGGTTGCAGGGTTGCTTGAGAGAGACCATCTTCATCCTACGCCTCCTGCGGATTGATAAACCTTAGGTCACCCACTTGAGGGAAAATTGCTACTGTCCTACAAACCTCTGCACTTGGAGGCCCAGCAACGTCTACAAGGAGAAGGTTGCGTAGTAGACATCAAGCTCTTTTCTGGTGCCGTTGCTAGGGAGGTTAGCGCTTGAAGGTATATCTTTAGATCTTGCAATCGAATCTTTTTTGTTTCTTGTTCTTTCACTAGAAAATTACAAAAAAATGTAATTGAGGATGCCTCATATGCTCCATCTTTTCAATGTCTTTCGTGAGCATGATGGGAAGGAAAATTGTGCTCAAGTGCTGAAAGAAGAATTACATAGGATGTTTGGCATAGAATATGTGAATGATGAGCATGATTGCAATGTCATTAGCTTGAATTCTTTGAATACCCATGATGCTAATGATATGCAAAGCCACAAGCTTGGGAATGCTATATTTGATAAAGATGATCTTTTTAGTTCTTCCACTTTGAATGATCAAAATCATTTTGATGAAAGCATGCCCCTATCTATGATGATTATTGTGAGGATACTTATGCTTTAAAGAATAGGGATGATAAAACTTGTCATACCCTCGAGAACCCCTTTGCTAAACCTTGCTTTTTCATTGTGGACACAATTTGTAGTGCTCAAGTCTTTCACGATACTCCCACTACTATTCTTGAGAATAGATTTCCTTATGTGGAGAGTAGTAAAATGCATATGCTTGTAGATCATGAAAAGAAAGCCTTAGGTGCTGGTTATATTGTTGAATTCATTCATGATGCTACTGAAAATTACTATGAGAGAGGATCATATGCTTCTACTTATTGCAATAGTATCAAGCTTCCTCTCCATATGTTGAAATTTTTGAAGCTATGCTTGTTTTGCCTTCCTATGCTAGTTGATTCTTGCTCCAATAAATTGTTTGATCACAAAATCCATATGCATAGGAAGTGGGTTAGACTTAAATGTCCTAGCCATTTGATCCATGATGCTCTTGTTGTGTTTCAATCCTTACCTTCTATGTGAGCATCATTGAAATCAATGCTAGCTAAGGGCGTTAAATGATAGCGCTTGTTGGGAGGCAACCCAATGAATAAATTTTTATTTTCTTTTTTCTTCTTGTTTTGTTTTCTCCACACCATCATAATTCTGTTATGATTGTGTTTTTTGTGTTTCTTTTTGCGTCCGTGCCAAGCAAAACCGTTATGATTAGTCTTAGGGATGATCGTTTGGTCATGCTGGAAAAGACAGAAACTTTCTGCTCACGAAAAGGATTTTCATTTTTTCGGTAAGAGCTTTTGAGTTGATTCATTTTGCTGCTGATTGCTACGCAAATTCTTCAGACTGCCATAATTTTTCAGATTTTTGGAAGTACCAGAAGTATACGAAGTATACAGATTGCTACAGAGTGGTCTGGTGTTAACAGATTCTGTTTTTGTTGTGGTTGTTGCTTATTTTGATGAAACTATGGATAGTATCGGGGGGTATTAGCCATGGAAGATTGAAAATACAGTAACCCAACATCAGCATAAGTAGAATTTAAGTTCGCTACAGTACATAAGGAAGTGGTGCTTTACTTTCTTATACTAATGTTATCACGAGTTTCTATTTAAGTTTCGTGTTGTGAAGTTTTCATGTTTTGGGTGAAGTTCTTATGGACAAAGATATAAAGAGTGGCAATAGCTCAAGCTTGGGGATGCCCAAGGCACCCCAAGAGATTCAAGGATGACGTAAAAGCCTAAGCTTGGGGATGCCCCGGGAAGGTATCCCCTCTCTCGTCTTCAATCCATCGGTAACGTTACTTGGCGCTATATTTTTATTCACCACATGTTATGTGTTTTTGCTTGGAGCGTCTTGTATCGTAGGAGTCTTTTATTTTTGTTGTTTCACAATCATCCTTGCTGCACACCTAGAGAGAGAGACATGCACTCACCGTGATTTTGTCGAGCTTCACTTATATCCTTTGGTAGACAATTCAGCTCACATGTGCTTCACTTATATCTTTTGAGCTAGATACTTTTGCTCTGTGTGCTTCACTTATATCTTTTATAGCATAGCGGTGCGTGGCTTGGTAGTTGATCTATGCTTTGAAAGTAGTCTCAAAAGGGGTAGTTATCCAAAGGGATACGAAAACTTCCACCTTCATATGCATTGAATAGTTAGAGAAGTTTGATTCCTCTCAATTAGTTTTGAGATATGGTTGTGGTAATATTGAAGTTATGCTAGTAAGGTGTTGTGGATCTAGAAATACTTGTGTTGAAGCGATTCCCGTAGCATGCACGTATGGTGAACCGCTATGTGATGAATTCTGAGCATGATTAGTTTTTTTATTGTCATCCTTTGTGTGGCGGTCGGGATCATGCGATGGTTTATACCTACCAACCCTTCCCCTAGGAGTATGCGTTGAATGCTTTGTTTCGATTACTAATAAAACTTTTGCAACAAGTATATGAGTTCTTCATGACTAATGTTGAGTCCATGGTTTAGATGCACTTTCACCTTCCACCATCACTATCTTCTTAATGCCGTGCAACTTTCGTCGGTGCACAAAACCCACCATTAGCCTCCCTCAGAACAGCCACCATACCTACCTACTATGGCTTTTTCAAAGTCATTCCAAGATATATTGCCATGCAACTACCACCATGACATGTGCCACCACGTCTACATTGCCATTGCATGATCGTAAGATAGCTAGCATGATGTTTCTATTAATGTCTATGTCATGCTAGATCATTGTCACGGTACACTACCGAAGTCATTTCAGATAGAGTCATCATTGCTCTAAGTTTTGAGTTGAAAGTGTGATGATCATCATTGATGGAGCATTGTCCCATGTGCGGAAATAAAAGAGTCCAAAGATGCCCACCAAAATAAATAAATAAATAAAAAGAAGATGCCAAAGAGCCCACCCAAAAAATGAGAGAAAAAGAGAGAAGGGACAATGCTACCACTTTTCCACACTTGTGCATATTAAGCACCATGATCTTCATGATTGAGAGTCTCTCGTTTTGTCACCACCATATAGCTAGTGGGAAATTTTCATTATATAACTTGGCTTGTATATTCCAATGATGGGCTTCCTCAAAATTTCCTTAGGTCTTCGTGAGCAAGCAAGTTGGATGCACACCCACTAGTTTTCTTTAAGAGCTTTCACATACTCCTAGCTCTAGTGCATCATTTGTATGGCAATCCCTACTCATTCTTGTTGATATCTATTGATGAGCATCTCCATAGCTCATTGATATGCCTGGTCAATGTGACCATCTTCTCCTTGTTTGACTTGCAACCTCCACCACACTCCACACCACTTATAGTGCTAAAACCATGGCTCACGCTCATGTATTGCATGAGAGTCGAAAAAGTTTGAGAAAGTAAAGGTGTGAAAACAATTACTTGGACAATACCGGGGTTGTGCATGATTTAAATTTGTTGTGCAAGGATGATAGAGCATAGCCAGACTATATGATTTTGTAGGGATAACTTTCTTTTGGCCTTGTTATTTTGAAAGTTCATGATTACCTTGCTAGTTTGCTTGAAGTATTATTGTCTCCACATCGATAGCAAACTATTGTTTTAAATCTAACGGATCTGAACATTCATGTCACATAAGAGGAGTTACAAAGGACATCTATGCTAGATAGCATGAAAGCATCAAAAATTCATTCTTTATCACTTCGCTACTCGAGGACGAGCAGGAGTTAAGCTTGGGGATGCTTGATACGTCTCCAACGTATCTATAATTTTTGATGGTTCCATACTATTATCTTGTCAACTTTGGATGTTTTATATGCATGAATATGCTATTTTATATCTTTTTTGGGACTAACCTATTAACTAATTGCCAAGTGCCAGTTTCTGTTTTTCCATGTTTTTGGCCCATTTTCAGACGGGCTCCAAATGGAATGAAACTTTACGATGATTTTTTCGGACCAAAAGAGACCCCCGAAGCTTTGGAAGAAGGCCAGAAGAGCCACGAGGGAGTCACAAGCCCTGACGCTGCCACCACCCACCTAGGTGGCGCAGGGCAGGATTGTGACCTCCTCGTGGGCCCAACCGACGTAATTCCACCGCCATAAATTCCTATAAATTCAGAAACCCCCAAAAAGAAACCTAGATCGGGAGTTCCGCCGCCGCAAGCCTTTGTAGCCACCAAAAACCAATCTGGAGCCCCGTTCCAGCACCCTGTCGGAGGGGGAATTCATCTCCGGTGGCCATCTGCATCATCCCGGCAATCTCCATGATGAGGAGGGAGTAGTTCTCCCTCAGGGCTCAGGGTATGTACCAGTAGCTATGTGTTTGATCTCTCTCTCTCTCGTGTTCTTGAGATGTCTTGATCTCGATGTACCATGGGCTTTGCTACTATAGTTGGATCTTATGATGTTCTTTCCCCTCTCCTTCTTGTAATGAATTGAGTTTCCCCTTTGGAGTTATATTATCGGATTGAGTCTTTGAGAACACTTGATGTATGTCTTGCACGTGTCTATATGTGATCAACTTGCGGGTTTGTGACAATTGGGAACCTATGCATATGGGTTGGCACACGTGGATTCATGTGAGTACTTGATGTATGTTTTGGTGATCAACTTGCGTGTTCGTGACATTGGGAACCTATGCACAGGGGTTGGCACATGTTTTGACTCTCTGGTAGAAACTTTGGGGCACTCTTTGAAGTTCTATGTGTTGGTTGAATAGATGATTCTAAGATTGTGTGATGCATATCGTATAATCATACCCACGGATACTTGAGGTGACAATGGAGTATCTAGGTGACATTAGGGTCTTGGTTGATATGTATCTTAAGGTGTTATTCTAGTACGAACTCTATGATGGATCGAACGGAAAGAATAGCTTCGTGTTATTTTACTACGGACTCTTGAATAGATCGATCAGAAAGAATAACTTTGTGGTGGTTTCGTACCCGACAATAATCTCTTCGTTTGTTCCCCACTATTAGTGACTTTGGAGTGAGTCTTTGTTGCATGTTGAGGGCTAGTTATATGATCCAATTATGTTATCATTGTTGAGAGAACTTCACTAGTGAAAGTATGAACCCTAGGCCTTGTTTCCACGCATTTCAATACCGTTCGTGCTCACTTTTGTTACTAGTTACCATCCATATTGCACTTGTATCACCATCTCTTTGCCGAACTAGTGCACCTATACAACTTACCATTGTATTGGGTGTGTTGGGGACACAAGAGACTCTTTGTTATTTGGTTGCAGGGTTACTTGAGAGAGACCATCTTCATCCTACGCCTCCTGCGGATTGATAAACCTTAGGTCACCCACTTGAGGAAAATTGCTACTGTCCTACAAACTTCTGCACTTGGAGGCCCAACAACGTCTACAAGGAGAAGGTTGCGTAGTAGACATCAACGGGCTCTTTCTCTCTGGGCTCTGGGAGGAAGAGGGCCTCGATGCGGGGCGAGAAGGGGGGCGAATGGCCTCCTCGGAACCCCCGCATCCTATTTAAACCCCACGAAGCGTCGTGGGGAGGGGATCCGGTGCGCGTGGAACCCCACCAACCCCGTGTATTACGGGCGGTAGCGCTTCCCTAAGCCCAACTGTCGCGGAGTAAATCTGCAGAGGATCTCTCGCGCAGAGGCCGAGGGGGCGTCGTGGCGGGACCCACGGCCCAGACCCGGTCCCGCCACCAGTAATCACCATCATTATGTCAGGCGGGGCCTGGCACGCGGCGCGTTCTCAGAGACCTACGATGAAGCCGAGGCGTCGCTTCGAACCCAACCGGCTTCGGAGCCGGCATCCCCTGCCGCAGATGGCGGTAGGAATATCATGACAAAATATCAAGCCAGCGAGGCCTCCCATCCGCAGACGGCGGGCCTCTCCAGCTTCGGGGACTACTATCGGGGGGATAACCCCGAGGTAGGCTCATCGAGCCTGCTCCTTCATTTCCTGCTCAAAGGATATGACCAAGTACCGTTTCCCAAGGCCCAAGTCTGTTGGAAATATGCCCTAGAGGCAATAATAAATTAGTTATTATTATATTTCTTAGTTCATGATAATCATTTATTATCCATGCTATAATTGTATTGATTGGAAACACAATACTTGTGTGGATACATAGACAAAACACTGTCCCTAGTAAGCCTCTAGTTGACTAGCTCGTTGATCAAAGATGGTCAAGGTTTCCTGGCCATAGGCAAGTGTTGTCACTTGATAACGGGATCACATCATTAGGAGAATCATGTGATGGACTAGACCCAAACGAATAGACG
This sequence comes from Hordeum vulgare subsp. vulgare, assembly GCF_904849725.1. Taxonomy (NCBI): domain Eukaryota; kingdom Viridiplantae; phylum Streptophyta; class Magnoliopsida; order Poales; family Poaceae; genus Hordeum; species Hordeum vulgare. Next base: position 71,721,784 of record NC_058519.1, on the reverse strand, counting down.
TAGCATGTTGATCGTGTCATTTTGTTGCTACTGTTTTCTGCGTGTCAAGTATTTGTTCCTATGACCATGAGATCATATAACTCACGGACACCGGAGGAATGCTTTGTGTGTATCAAACGTCGCAACGTAACTCGGTGACTATAAAGATGCTCTACAGGTATCTCCAAAGGTGTTCGTTGAGTTAGTATGGATCGAGACTAGGATTTGTCACTCCGTGTGACGGAGAGGTATCTCGGGGCCCACTCGGTAATACAACATCACAAACAAGCCTTGCAAGCAATGTAACTTAGTGTAAGTTGCGGGATCTTGTATTACGGAACGAGTAAAGAGACTTGCCGGTATACGAGATTGAAATAAGTATGCGGATACTGACGATCGAATCTCGGGCAAGTAACATACTGAAGGACAAAGGGAATGACATACGGGATTATATGAATCCTTGGCACTGAGGTTCACACGATAAGATCTTCGTAGAATATGTAGGATCCAATATGGGCATCCAGGTCCCGATATTGGATATTGACCGAGGAGTCTCTCGGGTCATGTCTACATAGTTCTCGAACCCGCAGGGTCTGCACACTTAAGGTCCGACGTTGTTTTATGCATATTTGAGTTATATGGTTGGTTACCGAATGTTGTTCGGAGTCCCGGATGAGATCACGGACATCACGAGGGTTTCCGGAATGGTCCGTAAACGAAGATTGATATATAGGATGACCTCATTTGATTACCGGAAGGTTTTCGGAGTTACCGGGAATGTACCGGGAATGACGAATGGGTTCCGGGAGTTCACCGGGGGGGCAACCCACCCCGGGGAAGCCCATAGGCTTTGAGGGTGGCACACCAGCCCTTAGTGGGCTGGTGGGACAGCCCACAAGTGCCCTATGCGCCAAGGAGAAGAAAATCAAGAGAGAAAGGAAAAAAAAAGGGGAGGTGGGAAGGAAGGGGGACTCCCTCCCACCAAACCTAGTGCAACTCGGTTTGGGGGGGGAGAGTCCTCCCCCTTGGACTCGGCCGACCCCCTTGGGGCTCCTTGAGCCCCAAGGCAAGGCCCCCTCCCTCCCACCTATATATACGGAGGTTTTAGGGCTGATTTGAGATGACTTTTCCACGGCAGCCCGACCACATACCTCCACGGTTTTTCCTCTAGATCGCGTTTCTGCGGAGCTCGGGCGGAGCCCTGCTGAGACAAGGTCATCACCAACCTCCGGAGCACCGTCATGCTGCCGGAGAACTCTTCTACTTCTCCGTCTCTCTTGCTGGATCAAGAAGGCCGAGATCATCGTCGAGCTGTACGTGTGCTGAACGCGGAGGTGCCGTCCGTTCGGTACTAGATCGTGGGACTGATCGCGGGATTGTTCGCGGGGCGGATCGAGGGACGTGAGGACGTTCCACTACATCAACCGCGTTCTCTAACGCTTCTGCTGTACGGTCTACAAGGGTACGTAGATCACTCATCCCCTCTCGTAGATGGACATCACCATGATAGGTCTTCGTGCGCGTAGGAAAATTTTTGTTTCCCATGCGACGTTCCCCAACAGTGGTATCAGAGCTAGGTTCATGCGTAGATGTCTTCTCGAGTAGAACACAAAAGTTTTTGTGGACGGTGATGTGCGTTTTTCTGCCCTCCTTAGTCTTTTCTTGATTCCGCGATATTGTTGGATTGAAGCGGCTTGGACCGACATTACTCGTACGCTTACGAGAGACTGGTTTCATCGTTACGAGTAACCCCCTTTGCTCAAAGATGACTGGCAAGTGTCGGTTTCTCCAACTTTAGTTGAATCGGATTTGACCGAGGAGGTCCTTGGATGAGGTTAAAAATCAACTCATATATCTCCGTTGTGGTGTTTGCGTAAGTAAGATGCGATCCTACTAGATACCCTTGGTCACCACGTAAAACATGCAACAACAAAATTAGAGGACGTCTAACTTGTTTTTGCAGGGTATGATTGTGATGTGATATGGCCAATGATGTGATGTGATATATTGGATGTATGATATGATCATGTTGTAATAGAAATATCGACTTGCACGTCAATGGTACGGCAACTGGCAGGAGCCATAGGGTTGTCTTTATACTAAACGTTTGTGCTTGCAGATGCGTTTACTATTTTCCTAGGATGTAGCTTTGGTAGTAATAGCATGAGTAGCACGACAACCCCGATGGCAACACGTTGATGGATGATCATGGTGTGGCGCCGGTGACAAGAAGATCGTGCCGGTGCTTTGGTGATGGAGATCAAGAAGCACGTGATGATGGCCATATCATGTCACTTATGAATTGCATGTGATGTTAATCCTTTTATGCACCTTATTTTGCTTAGAACGACGGTAGCATTATGAGGTGATCTCTCACTAAAATTTCAAGACGAAATTGTGTTCTCCCCGACTGTTCACCGTTGCTACAGTTCGTTGTTTTGAGACACCACGTGATGATCGGGTGTGATAGACTCAACGTTCACATACAACGGGTGCAAAACAGTTGCGCACGTGGAACACTCGGGTTAAGCTTGACGGGCCTAGCATGTGCAGACATGGCCTCGGAACACATGAGACCGAAAGGTCGAGCATGAATCGTATAGTTGATATGATTAGCATAGAGATGCTTACCACTGAAACTATTCTCGACTCACATGATGATCGGACTTGACATAGTAGATTTGGATCATGTACCACTCAAATGACTAGAGAGATGTACTTTTTGAGTGGGAGTTCTTAAGTAATATGATTAATTGAACTAATTGTCATGAACATAGTCTAATGGTCTTTGCGAATTACGATGTAGCTTGCGCTATTGCTCTATTGTTTTTATATGTTCCTAGAGAAAATTTAGTTGAAAATTGATAGTAGCAAACTTTGCAGACTAAGTCTGTAAAACCGAGGATTGTCCTCGTTGCTGCGCAGAAGGCTTATGTCCTTAATGCACCACTCGGTGTGCTGCACCTCGAGCGTCGTTTGTGGATGCTATGAACATCTGACATACACATTTCTGATGACTACACGATAGTTTAGTGCAAAATACTTAATGGCTTAGAAGCAAGGCGCCGAAAACGTTGTAAAACGTCACGGAACATAAGTGATGTTCTAAAGAGATGAAATTATGATTTCATGCTTGTGCCCTTGTTAAGAGGTACGAGACCTCCAACGAGATCCTTTGTCCACAAAGTAAAGGAGAAAAGCTCAATCGTTGAACGTGTTCTCAGATTGTCTGAGTACGACAATCACTTGAATCAAGTGGGAGTTAATCTTCCAGATGAGATAGTGATGGTTCTCCAAAGTCACTGCCACCAAGCTATGAGAGCTTCGTGATGAACTATAACATATCAAGGATAGATACAATGATCCTTGAGCGATTTGCGATGTTTGACACTGCGAAAGTAGAAATCAAGAAGGAGCGTCAATAGTTGATGGTCTGTAAAACCACTAAGTTTCAAGAAAGGCAAGGGCTAGAAGGGATACTTCGTGAAACGGCAAAACAGTTGCTGCACTAATGAAGAGACCCAAGATTAAACCCAAACCCGAGACTAAGTGCTTCTGTAATAAGGGGAACAGTCACTAAGGCGGAGCAACTCTAGATACTTGGTAGATAAGAAGGCTGGCAAAAGTCGAAAGAAGTGTATTTGATATACATGATGTCGATGTGTACTTTACTAGTACTCCTAGTAGCATGAGGGTATTGGATACCGGTTCGGTTGCTAAGTGATTAGTAACACGAAATGAAAGCTACGGCATAAACGGAGACTAGCTAAAGGCGAGGTGACGATACGTGTTGGAAGTGTTTCCAAGGTTGATATGATCAAACGTCGCACGCTCCCTCTACCATCGGGATTGGTGTTAAACCTTAATAATTGTTATTTGGTGCTTGCGTTAAGCATGAACATGATTGGATCGTGTTTATTGCAATACGATTATTCATTTAAAGAGAATAATGGTTACTCTATTTTCTTGAATAATCACCTTCAATGGTTTATTGAATCTCGATCGTAGTGTTACACATGTTCATGATATTGGTGCCAAAAAGATACGAGTTAATGATGATAGTACCACTTACTTGTGGCACTGCCGGTTGAGTCATGTTAGTATAAATTGCATGAAGAGGCTCCATGCTGATGGATCTTTGTACTCACCTGATTTCGAATCACTGGTGACATGCAAACCATACCACATGAGCAAGGCCTTGTTTTCATTGAGATGAAATAAGATAGTAACTTGTTGGAAGTGATACATTTTGATGTATGCAGTCCAATAGGTACTGAGGCACGCAGTGGATATCATAATGTTCTTACTTCACTGATGATTTGAGTAGATACAGGAGTATTTACATAATGAATCACAAGTCTGAAATGTTGAAAAGTTCAAATCCGTTTCAGAATGAAGTTCGTCATAACAAGAGGATAAACTGTATACGATATGATCATAGAAATGAATATCTGAGTTACGAGTTTTGGTACACAGTTAAGACAATGTGGAAATTTTTTCGCAGTTCATGCCACCTGGAACATCATAGTGTGATGATGTGTCTGAACGTCATAGCCACGCACTATTTGATATGGTGCATACTATGATGTCTCTTATCGAATTACCACTATCGTTTATGGGTTATGCATTAGAGACAACCGCACTCACTTTAAATAGGGCACCGCGTATTTCCGTTGAGATGACACAGTATAGACTGAGGTTTAGAGAAATCTAAACTGTCGTTTCTTGAAAGTTTGGGGCTTCGACACTTATGTGAAAAAGTTTCAGTCTGATAAGCTCGAAACCCAAAATGGATAAATGCATCTTCATAGGATATCCAAAACAGTTGGATACATCTCCTATCTCAGATCCGAAAGCAAAGTGTTTGTTTCTAGAAATGGATCCTTTTCTCGAGGAAAGGTTTCTCTCGAAAGAATTGAGTGGGAGGGTAGTAGAACTTGATGAGGTTATTGAACCATCACTTCAACCAGTGTGTAGCAGGGCGCAGGAAGTTGTTCCTGTGGCGCCTACACCAATTGAAGTGGAAGCTGATGATGGTGATCATCAAGCATCGGATCAAGTTACTACAAACCTCGTAGGTCGACAAGGTCGCGTACTGCTGCAGAGTAGTACGGTAACCCTGTCTTGGAGGTCATGTTGTTGAGCAACAGTGAACCTACGAGTTATGGAGAAAGCGATGGTGGGCCCAGATTCCGACAGATGGCTGGAAGCCATGAAATCCGAGAGAGGATCCATGTACGAAAACAAAGTGTAGACTTTGGAAGAACTAATTGATGGTCAGAGGACTATTGAGTAAAGATGGGTCTTTAAAAGAAAGACAAACGATGATGGTGATAAATCACTATTAATAAAAGCTCGACTTGTCGCAAAGATGTTTTCGACAAGATCAAACAGTTGACTATAATGAGATTTTATCACTCGTAGCGATGCTAAAGGTTTGTTAGAATTATGTTAGTTGTTGATGCATTATTTATGAAATATTGCATATAGGATGTCAAAACATTGTTTCCTCGACGATTTCCTTGAGCAAACATTGTATGTAATACAACCAGAAGGTTTTGTCGATCCTAAAGATACTAGCAAGTATGCAAGCTCCAGTGATCCTTCAATGGACTGGTGCAAGCATCTCGGAGTTGGAATATACACTTTGATGAGATGATCAAAGATTTTGGGTTTGTACAAGGTTTATGAGAAACTTGTATTTCCAAAGAAGTGAGTGGGAGCACTATAGAATTTCTGATAAGTATATGTGGTTGACATATTGTGGATCAGAAGTAATGTAGAATTTCTGTAAAGCATACAAGGTTGTTTGAAAGGAGTTTTCAAAGGAATACCTGGATTGAGCTACTTGAACGTTGAGCATCAAAGATCTATGGAGATAGATCAAAAGCGCTTAATAGAAGTTTCAACAAGATGCATGCCTTGACAAGTTTTTGAAAGAGTTCAAAATAGATCAGCAAAGAAGGAGTTCTTGGTTGCGTTGTGAGGTGTGAATTTGAGTAAGACTCAAAACCCGACCACGGCAGAATAAAGAGAATAGACGAAGGTCGTCTTCTATGCCTTAGCCGTAGAATCTAAAGTATGCCATGCTGTGTACCGCACCTGATGTGTGCCTTGACTCAAAGTATGTTGAGAGGTACAGAGAGTGATCCATGATTGAATCACTAGCAGCGGTCGAAATTTATCCTTAGTAACTAATGGACTAAGGAATTTTTCTCGATTATGGAGGTGGTTAAAGAGTTTGTCGTAAAGGGTTACGTCAATGCAAGCTTTGACACTAATCCGAATAACTATGAGTAGTGAAACGGATTCGTATAGTAGAGTAGATATTTGGAGCATTTCCGAATAGCATGTAGTAGCAGCATCTATAAGATGACATAAAGATTTGTAAAGAACGCACGGATCTGAAAGTTTTCAGAACCGTTGACTAAAACCTCTCTCACGAGCAAGACGTGATCAGACCCCATAACTATATGGGTGTTGGATTCGTTGGAATCACATGGTGATGTGAACTAGATTATTGACTCTAGTGCAAGTGGGAGACTGTTGGAAATATGCCCTAGAGGCAATAATAAATTAGTTATTATTATATTTCTTAGTTCATGATAATCGTTTATTATCCATGCTATAATTGTATTGATTGGAAACACAATACTTGTGTGGATACATAGACAAAACACTGTCCCTAGTAAGCCTCTAGTTGACTAGCTCGTTGATCAAAGATGGTCAAGGTTTCCTGGCCATAGGCAAGTGTTGTCACTTGATAACGGGATCACATCATTAGGAGAATCATGTGATGGACTAGACCCAAACTAATAGACGTAGCATGTTGATCGTGTCATTTTGTTGCTACTGTTTTCTGCGTGTCAAGTATTTGTTCCGATGACCATGAGATCATATAACTCACGGACACCGGAGGAATGCTTTGTGTGTATCAAACGTCGCAACGTAACTGGGTGACTATAAAGATGCTCTACAGGTATCTCCAAAGGTGTTCGTTGAGTTAGTATGGATTGAGACTGGGATTTGTCACTCCGTGTGACGTAGAGGTATCTCGGGGCCCACTCGGTAATACAACATCACACACATGCCTTGCAAGCAATGTAACTTAGTGTAAGTTGCGGGATCTTGTATTACGGAACGAGTAAAGAGACTTGCCGGTAAACGAGATTGAAATAAGTATGCGGATACTGACGATCGAATCTCGGGCAAGTAACATACCGAAGGACAAAGGGAATGACATACGGGATTATATGAATCCTTGGCACTGAGGTTCAAACGATAAGATCTTCGTAGAATATGTAGGATCCAATATGGGCATCCAGGTCCCGCTATTGGATATTGACCGAGGAGTCTCTCGGGTCATGTCTACATAGTTCTCGAACCCGCACGGTCTGCACACTTAAGGTCCGACGTTGTTTTATGCATATTTGAGTTATATGGTTGGTTACCGAATGTTGTTCGGAGTCCCGTATGAGATCACGGACATCACGAGGGTTTCCGGAATGGTCCGGAAACGAAGATTGATATATAGGATGACCTCATTTGATTACCGGAAGGTTTTCGGAGTTACCGGGAATGTACCGGGAATGACGAATGGGTTCCGGGAGTTCACCGGGGGGGCAACCCACCCCGGGGAAGCCCATAGGCCTTGAGGGTGGCACACCAGCCCTTAGTGGGCTGGTGGGACAGCCCACAAGTGCCCTATGCGCCAAGGAGAAGAAAATCAAGAGAGAAAGGAAAAAAAGGGGAGGTGGGAAGGAAGGGGGACTCCCTCCCACCAAACCTAGTCCAACTCGGTTTGGGGGGGGGAGAGTCCTCCCCCTTGGACTCGGCCGACCCCCTTGGGGCTCCTTGAGCCCCAAGACAAGGCCCCCTCCCTCCCACCTATATATACGGAGGTTTTAGGGCTGATTTGAGACGACTTTTCCACGGCAGCCCGACCACATACCTCCACGGTTTTTCCTCTAGATCGCGTTTCTGCGGAGCTCGGGCGGAGCCCTGCTGAGACAAGGTCATCACCAACCTCCGGAGCACCGTCACGCTGCCAGAGAACTCTTCTACCTCTCCGTCTCTCTTGCTTGATCAAGAAGGCCGTGATCATCGTCGAACTGTACGTGTGCTGAACGCGGAGGTGCCGTCCGTTCGGTACTAGATCGTGGGACTGATCGTGGGATTGTTCGCGGGGCGGATCGAGGGACGTGAGGACGTTCCACTACATCAACCGCGTTCTCTAACGCTTCTGCTGTACGGTCTACAAGGGTACGTAGATCACTCATCCCCTCTCGTAGATGGACATCACCATGATAGGTCTTCGTGCGCGTAGGAAAATTTTTGTTTCCCATGCGGCGTTCCCCAACAAAGTCTTCTGGCCGGCTAGGCTGCACCTGCCGGTTGGAGGACGAGGCAGCCAACTCTCTGGTCGGCCAGGCAACCCCTACCGGCTAGAGGCGAGACGGCTACCTCTTCCTGACCGTCTTGGCCAAGCCAGCCGGCTAGGAATGAGGCGGCCGTGCCCAAGCCGGCTAGCCAACCAGACTGGCCGGCTGGGGATCTCAAGTCACATCAGATCGTAGGTCATGACGAGACCCTACGATTAAAGGTAGCTACGCATCAGCAAAGGTACTGGATCGGAGTGCCCGGCAGGTACGAGCGTCGGCGGCCACGCTGCTGACCTACCCCGGCTCTGATCCATCACCTGGCATAGTGTCAGACCGTCAAACTCCCACTCCATTACTGCAGTCGGTGTGGGGAACAGTGGAGGCGGTCGTACTATCTGCCCATGATGAATCTCGCTGGACGACGCCGGACGTACAGCGTGTGCTCGGCGTCAACCTTACGCGAGAGCTTCATTGGCCAGCCGGCGGGTCCCACTGCCAGACGAGACCATGCAGCCGGCGGGCCCCTCAATCGACAAGACAAGACCCTCGTGGGCCCCCTGGCCAGCCGGCGAGGCTGCCAGCCGGGTACCACTCTTGTACCCTTTCTCCATATTGTATGTTGGTGGGTTCGTCTATAAAACCCCCCGATCACCCTCCATGCAGAGGGTCGGTCGAACAACACTTCACACCCACCAACCACGTAGGAAGAGGCAGAGACGAGTCGGCTGCTGCCCTCTTCCTCCTCCTCAACACAGCTCCAGGAGCAACCTTGTAATCCATCCATATACATCATACACTCCGGTAGGACTACGGGTCTTATCTCTACGGAGAGCCGTGAACCTGGGTACATCGTGCGTTCCATGCTTGTACCAACCTCGTCCCCAGCGCCCTCCGTTGTCCCTTCGGTTCTCACCGACTTTAGCCTACCTATGGCATATGTTCTGAGTATTCAACGACAATAATGAACTTCCGCTTCATGCACAACCAATGAGGAAGATTATACATACATAGAGTCACAGGCCATGTGTTATGCTTGCTGCCCTGGTCCCCAAAAGGATTAACGCCATCTGCACTTAAACCAAACCATACGTTCCTTGGGACACGTGTAAAGTCGCTCCACTTTCTCTCGATCTTTCTCCACTTTGAACCGTCAGCTGGTGCTCTCAACTTCCCATCTTTCTTACGGTCTTTTATGTGTCATTGCATCAACTCGGCATGCTTTTTGTTTCTGAACAGACGTTTCAACCGTGGTATTATAGGAGCATACCACATCACCTCGGCAGGAACCAACTTCCGGGTGCGCTGGCCCTCAACATCACCAGGGTCATCTCTTCTCATCTTATACCGCAATGCGCCGCATACCGGGCATGCGTTCAAATCCCCGTACGCACCACGGTAGAGGATGCAGTCATTAGGGCATGCATGTATCTTCTGCACCCCCAATCCTAGAGGACATAGAACCTTCTTCGCTTCATCAGTAGCAAACTAAATGCCTTGTCACATACACCATTGTCTGCCTTCCATTGCAGCAATTCCACTGTGGTACTGAGCTTTGTGTTGCATCTTCGCAATTTGGATACAACCCTTTTTTGTGAATCTCTAACATGCGATCGAACTTCAGCTTCTCCCTTTCACTTTCGCATTCTCTATGTGCATCAACAATGACCCGACAAAGATCATCATTAGGCACATCGTCTGGTTCCTCTTGATCTTCAGCTTCCCCCATTGCAGCATCACTGTATTCAGGGGGCGGGTAGTTGTCATCATCCTCTTCTTCTACGTTGTCTTCCATCATAACCCCTCTTTCTCCGTGCTTCGTCCAAACATTATAGTGTGGCATAAAACCCTTCTGAAGCAGGTTGAAGTGAAGGGTTTTATAGTCAGAGAATTCCTTCGTATTACCACAGATAGTACATGGACAACGCATAAAACCATTCCGCTTGCTTGCCTTAGCCGCTTCGAGAAAATTATGCAGGCCATTAAAATACTCGGACGTGCGTCAGTCAACCATACATCCATTGACGGTTCATCTACGTGCGTTATATAACAATGTGTGTTAAAAACTACACAAATCTTGATGAAAATGGAGCTTGGACAAGGAGATTCTAAAGGAGAAAGCTTAAGTGTAGCTCGGGCATTTTATCGAACACCTCATGTGCATAGGAGGTGAGCTAGACCACCAAAAAGCTCTCCCACGGCCAGCCAAAAAAACAAAGCAGTGCACTGCACTGCTCGTGGGGGTATATGTAGGCCAACTGTTGGTCTCGGTTTCTGGCTGAAACCGAGACCAAAGGACAACGTGAGGTCCCGGTTCCAGCCACAAACCGAGACTACTAGTTGTGGCCCAGGAGCGAGGCACATTGGTCCCGGTTCATGTCTGGAACCGGGACCGCGGGTGACAAACGAACCTGAACAAATGGCCCACGAGGCCCGGTCTGCGCCATGCCCTCACGAACCGGTACCTATGCCCACATTGGTCCCGGTTCGTGAGTGAACCGGGACTAATGGGATTTCATCAAATGGACCAAAGCCCTCTTTTCTACTAGTGTTAATGCATGCATGTATCTTCTGAACACCTAATCCAAGAGGATAGATAGGCGTCTTTGCTTCGTACGTAGTCTCGGGCAATTCGTTATCCTTTGGAAGCTTCAGCTTCAATATTTTCAGTAACTTCTCAAATCCCTTGTCAGATAAACCAGTTTCCGCCTTCCATTTCAACAGTTCCAGTGTGGTGCCGAGCTTTGTGCTTCCATCTTCGCAATTTGGGTACAACAACTTTTATGATCCTTTAGCATGGCCTCCAACTTCAATTTCTCTCTTTCTGTATCGCATTCTCTCTTTGCATCAGAAATGACCCGACCAAGACCATCAGCGGGCTCATCTGATGCCGGTTGTTCTTCACCTCCTTCTTCTTCATTGTCTTGAATTGTAGTATCACCGTATTCTTAAGTGAACATAGGATAGTTTTCATCATCATCTTCTTCTTCATTGTCTTCCATCCTAACCGCTCTTTCTCCGTGCATGGTCCAACAATAATATGTGGGCATGAAACCTCTCTCAAGCAAGTGGAGATGAATGGTTTTCGAGCTAGAGTACTCCTTCACGTTTCAGCAGCCAACACATGGACAAGGCATAAAATTATCCACTTTGTTTACCTCAGCCACATCGATAAATTTATGCAGGCCTGCAATAAATCCGGAACCGCGTCGCTCGCCGTACATTAACACATGCAGTATTTTTTTATCAATTACAGATGAAAAGGATAAGGTTGCTAACCTCGGTCGACGATATCATTTTGTGTGAATTTAAGTGTTACTCGGGCATTAGTCACCGTACATCCATTGGCGGTTTATCTGTATTATGAAATTAAGTATATCAAAAAACCATTGCAGAACATCATGAATAGAGAAATAACCAAATTAATAC